>NW_021703768.1:134638700-134750715 GCF_005190385.1 Monodon monoceros
AGAGGACACACATCACCAAGGGGCTGGCAGTGAGGCAGGCAGGAGGAACCTCACAACAGAGGGCCCATAGGATAAAAAAGGTGAGGAATCCAGCAATTGGAACCTCCCAGCAGGCAGCCCAGAGCACAGAGCCTATGGGATCCAGGCCGGAATGAACTCACACCAGAGGGCCCACATCATGAAACTGTGACCAACCCAGCCATTGGGAACTCAGCGCAGAAGGCCCACATCCCCATGGGGATGGGAACCTGGCAGCAGTGTCCTCGCACCACTGGGCGCACATCAGAAAATGCGGGGAGCCCAGCAGTTAGGGCCTGACGCCAGAGGGCCCTCATCACCGAGGGGAGGAGGCTCCCAGCAGGCTCCAACTGCCACCAGAGGGCCTACGTCGGCAAAGCGACGTGTGCCAGCCAGGCAGGAGTGACCTCAGAGCAGAGGGCTCACCTCACAGAAGGGTGAGGAACCCAGCGAGGATCAGACTCTCACCAGAGTGCCCACATCACCAAGGGGATGGGAACCAGGCAGGAGTGTCCTCACACCCGTGGGGCCACATCATCGAAAGGTGAGGAACCCAGCATATGTGGCCTCAAACCAGAGGGCCCACAACACCAAGGGGCTCGGAGTGAGGTAGGTGTCTGGACGGGCACATTTAACTATAATTTCCCACCAGGAAGCGGAATTAACCAAAGGCTCAGCGTGCCATGCCGGAACCAGATTAGGGCCTGAAGCAATCCTGCGGTTTTGCGGCCGGCTCACAAGAAAGCGAGTTGAAGAAAGGAGCTCAGGGGCACTGTAATTCACAAATCTGCAGAGTTATATATAAATGACAGCTATCGTCCAAAAATAGATTCAAGTAAGGCTGCGAAGAGGACTTGAAAGCGGGGCAGAATTGCAGGAAACCGATTTCAGGAGGTAGACTGGAATTGCATTTAAAGCATAGGAAAAGAGGCAGAACGCCGACAATGATGCACTTGGCCAAAAAGGACGTATGCGTTTTCTCCTGAATATATTCAGGAGAAAACCCATACGCCCTTTTTGGCCAACCAAACAAGCGTGCAATGGAAATCCGCACTACAATGAAGTCTCACTTCACACACACACACACACACACACACACACACACACACCCCCGGTCAAAAGGGCCATCTGAAAAATGTGTAAAATCCAGAAAGGCAGGACAGGCCAAGGAGAACAGGGAGCCTCGTTATGCTGATGGGCGGGATGTAAATTGCCAACAGCCACTCTGGAGAAGTGTATGGTGTTTCCTGAAACATCTAAAAAAAAAAGCTACGGAGCCTAGGGCACTTCCGCTTATGGTCCTATAGCTTAGGGAAATGAAAATCAAAAAGACACAGCCACCCCAAAGTTTAGGACGGCTCTGTTTACAAGAACCTCGTCTACGGTACAAGTTAAATATCCCAGAAAGCGAAAAATGGGTAAAGAAGGTGTGTTACTTACGTACAAAGGAATATCACTCAGCAATGAAATCTATGTCATCAGGCCCATAGCAGCATAATGAGTGGATCGAGGTACGACGATTTTAAGTGAAATAAGTCACACAGAAAGAGGAATATCATAAGATATCACTAATACACGGAATGTAAACGTGGCTACACATGAACTGAATTACAATACAGAAGAGGTTCTCAAATTCAGAAAACCAACTTACGCTTGCTGAAGGGGAAAGGTGAGTTGGGGTGCTGCATAAAACCAGAGGTTGAAATGAGCACAGATAGCGTTCCATAAGCCAAATATGTAATAGACAAGACCTACTCCTTGCTCAACGAAATGGGCTCAACACCCCATATTCAACGCCTAGGAATATACCTGACTAGTAAGAATCTTCAAACCCATGGATTTATATGTCTCCGTAAGAGAATCAAGTGTGTGTGTACAGCGGCATCAACGCAGCAGTGAAAATCAGCTAAATCCCAGTATAAAACTAAATTTCAAAAACAAAACACAATGACAGTGAAATAGAGAGCAATTCTTAAATAATTCATTCAGGGCTTGTGATGAAATCTGGATTTACCACATCTACACCCACAGCTGGGTGAGACATAAAGCTGGACACTTGGGGCTTATAGCGTTGGTCAGGTTCGGTGAGCAAATGCAGACCCTTTGAAGTAATACAGCAAGGTACCAATTCCATGGGTCCTGACTCTCCAAGTTTAAGGGATTCTTCCTTCAGCTAAAACATGCATGGGGAACCCAGAATATAGTCCACCGTGTGATCGGGAAACGTTTTCAAACGCATCTCAGTTTTCGTCCCCTGGTACTCGGGTTCGCCATTCCAGAGGATTTACTAACACCCTCCCCACTTGAAGAGTCAGTGCCTTTAACCTCCTGTTTCGCAGAGTTTGCAATTTCTGCACAAGATGAACAGGAATAGGGAGAACCAAAGAGAGAGTAGCTATACATGTCTGGAGGGGTACACTTAACTCTAATTTCCCACCAGGAAGGCGAATTAACCAAAGGCTCCGCGTGCCGTGCCGGAACCAGATTAAGGCCTGAAGCAAACCTGAGGCTTTGCGGCCAGCTCACAAAGAAGCGAGTTCAAGAAAGGAAATCAGGGGCACTGTAATTCACAAACCTGCAGAGTTATAAATGACAGCTATTGTCCAAAAATATACTGAAGTAAGGCTGCAAAGAGGACTTGAAAGCGAGGCAGAATTTCAGGAATCATATTTCAGGAGGTAGACTGGAATTGCATTTAAAGCATAGGAAAAGCGGCAGATCTTTGACAGTGATGCACTTGGAATATTTTTCCTGAATATAGTCAGGAAAAAACGCATACGCCCTTTTTGGGCAACCAAGCACTCGAGCAATGGAAATCCGCACTACAATGATGTCTCATTTCCCATTGGTCAAAAGGGCCATCTGAAAAAAGTGTAAAAACCAGAAACACAGGACAGGCCATGGAGAACAGGGAGCCCTGTTATGCTGATGGGCGGGATGTAAATTGCCAACAGCCACTCTGGATATGTTTATTGTGTATCCTGAAACATCTAAAAAAAAAAAGCTACAGAGCCTAGGGCATTTCCACTTATTGCCCTATAGCTTAGGAAAATTAAAATCAACAAGACACAGCCAACACAAAATTTAGGGCTGCTGTGTTTACAAGAACCTCGAGTCCGGTACAACTTAAATATCCCAGAAAGAAAAAAATGGATAAAGAAGTTGTGCTACTTACATACAATGGAATATCACTCCGCAATGAAATCAATGTCATCAGGCCTGTAGCAGCAAATTGAGTGGATTTAAGTACGATGATTCTAAGAGAAATATGTCACACAGAGAAAGATAATTATCATAAGGTATCACTAATAGAGGGAGTGTAAACTTGGCTACACATGAACTGAATTACAAAACCGAACAGAGTCTCACATTTAGATTAAAAACTTATGCTTGCTTAAGGGGAAAGTTGAGTTGGGGTGCTGTATAAAGCCAGAGATAGAAATTAGCACAGATACCGTTCCATAAGCCAAATATGTAATAGACAAGACCTACTCCTTGCTCAACGAAATAGACTCAACCATGAGGTATCACCTCACACCTGTTAGAATGGGCATCATCAGAAAATCTACAAACAACAAATGCTGGAAAGGGTGTGGAGAAAAGGAACCCTCTTCCACTAATGTTGGGAATGTAAATTGATGCAGTCACTGTGGAGAACAATATGGAGTTTCTTAAAAAACTAACAGTAGAATTACCATATGCTAGAGCAATCCAACTACTGGGCATATACCCAGACAAAACCATAAATCAAAAAGAGACATTCACCATATCCAGGTAATGGAAGCAACCTAAATGCCCACAGACAGACGAATGCATATAGACGTGGTACATATATAAAATGGAATATTACTAACCATAAGAAGGAATGAAATTGGGTCACTTGTGGAGACGTCGATGGATCTAGAGACTGTCATACAGAGTGAAGTAAGTCACAAAGAGAAAATCAAATCTTGTATATTAATGCATATATGTGGAACCTAGAAAAATTGTACAGATGAACCGTTTTGCAAGGCAGAAATAGAGCAACAGGTGTAGACAACAAACGTATGGACACCAACGGGGGAAAGCTGTTGTGGGGGTGGTGGTGGGAGGAGTTGAGAGATTGGGATTGGCATGTATACATTTATATGTATAAAATAGATAACCAATAAGAACCTGCTGTATAAAAACGTAAAATAAAATTCAAAATTAAAAAGCAATAAAATGAAAAAAAGTACAACAGAAAAAAAATTCTTCCCTTCACATACATGTATTTATATGAATAAATTATTTCCATGCTTATATCTGTAAATACAGAAAAGAGGAATAAAACCTACCTTGAACCAAAAATGAAAAAAAGAAAGAAAAAAAAAAAACAGAACCCACCAGTTACACAGAGGGAAACCGTATCAGGGCACTTGCTCCAGTTGTAAACAATTCTGAAGCTGGCCAGTGGTGGGGAATCGCCTCCCATTCAGCCAGCAGCCCCCACGCAACGAGCGTCCTCATTGCAAAGCTGGGGGACCGTGCCGAGGCATCTGTGAGTAAACGTGGGCTGAGCCCCAGGCCAGCTGCTGCTGAACTGTTCCCACCCTTCCCAGGTAAAACACCTGAATATGTACAAGGACTTGAAAGCCTAGAGGAAGGGCCATGGAGCCACACGAGCGCACACGAGCGACAGCATGCCGGCCGACTTGGTGCCTGCAGGCCAGCCAGGATGGTCCTGGCCCTGGGTGCTCTTCTGGAAGCTTTCCATTTCCCTGCCTGAGATACCCCTCCTGTCCCGGCCCCCACTGCTTTTTTCCTTCCTCACCTCTGCCCAGGGAGAAATTCCAGCGGCAGGTATGGGTGACACGTCCTCTTCTTTAGCAGGTGGCAGCCTGGCAACTGCTGCAGAAAGTCCAGCAGAGCCCCACTCACACTGGGCCACCCACAAAGCCGTGGCCTCTCCCTCCCTCCCACCAGCCCAGCCCCGAGACTGCTGACAGGGCAGAGAAAATGGCGTCAGGCACAGCTGCAGGGGCTCTTGCTGCCTGGAGCGGTGTTTATATTGATCTCAACCCAGGCACACCTGGGGAGGGCTGGCCGGCACGGTCAGGCTGCCCAGGTCAGCCAATCATCACCCCTCAGGGGCTCACAGTGGCCGAAAATGGAACTTGCTGATCCGGCCAGGTCCAAGGAACAGGTGTGGGCTCCTGAGAGTCAGGATAGACAAGGGCCTGCAGCTCTGGCTTGTTTTCTAATCCTTTTATCTGGCCCATGAGTGGGAGACAACTTCAAGAAAACCCTCTCCTAATGAGAGGAACCCAGGAATCAGGGAGAGGAGGGCTGGTGGTGGGTGGAGACAGAGGCCTGGTGCCCCGGCTGCAGTGGAAGCCTCTGAAAGACCAGGCGGAAGGAGGCCACACAGAGTGAAGCCCAGGGTCACAGACGTGTCCCGGAGCTGCTGTTTGTTAGTTCAGGTCCTGCTCTGAGGTGCTCTGTGTCAGCTCTGACCGACAGGTGGGCTGGGGGTGCTCTGCAATGAGGGCTACGTGCACGGTTCCTGTGTGTCCAGCCCTGCCAGGGTACCTGCCCAGGGGAGCTCCGTATCCTGGGAGGGGCCGGACCATGAGAGCCCCGTGGGCTGCTGGGTGCCGGCCCAGGTGAGCTCCATATCCTGGGAGGGACCTGACCACGAGGGCCCCGGGGGCTGCTGGGAACCTGCCCAAATGAGCTCCATATCCTGAGAGGGGCCTGGCCACGAGAGCCCTGTGTGCTGGGGGTTGGGGGGCGTGTGTATGAGCGTCCTCTCTGTGCAGCCGGCACAGAGTTTCTTAGCAACTTCCCTGTGGGCAGTGCTGGGATGAAATGAGAACCGGGAGATGCCACGGGCCCCCTGAACCCCTGTCCATCTAGAGTGATGAGGTCAGTAGGCAGGTGCTGGCCACTGTGCTGCATGAGGGAGGCCCCACGGGTACCTCTTGTGTCTTCCACCTGACACCACGGAGGCTTCCCCAGGACAGAGCAGACAGCCTGTCTGGGGCAGGTGGGAGCTCCTGGTGACGCTGCAGGGGACATGAGAGGGACTGACCAGGCAGGAGGGGGTGGGAGCCCAGGCAGAGCCATGGGGCTCGGGGCCGAGGGGGCCTTTCTGGGTCTGAGCTGGGAGTGGACGTGCAGGTGGTGAGTGTGATCCAGGAAAGCTGCCCTGGTGACGTGAGGCTGATCGTGTTTCAGTGACAAGCTTCCGCGTGATCCCAGAACAGGATAGTGAGACGGATCCTGTTAGAAGAAGGTAAGTGAATCCCCCCAAGAGGAGGCTCTGTGAGCTGGTCCTGGGAGGGGGTGAAGGGAACAGGTGTGGAACCTGCGGGGAGTGGGCAGTCCCCCTGGGCGGGCGGCGGGTGCAGACCCCACTCCGTGTCCCACAGCTGTGCTTCCGGCTGGATTACTTGGCTTCTCGGAGCCTCAGCTTCCTGGTCTGCTCATGGGGTGATGGTAGCATGGACTGACTAGTAATTTGCTCAGAACAGGGTAGGAACGGGTCTAGTGGAAATTCCACAGAACACCGTCAGTATGGGAATCGCAGGCCCTGTTTCCCGCAGGTCTGTCTTCAGGATCGGGAGAGCAAAGCCGAGCAGACTTGCAGCAGAGCCTGGGGACGGGCTCCGTTTGGTGGGTCCCCCTGTTTCCTGAGTCTCGGAATGAGCAGCTCCAGCGGGCAGTGACAGCTTCATCCCACACCTGGGAGCATCCAGACCTCAAGGCCCTGCAGCCCCAAGCCCTGTGTCTGGGCCCCCAGGAGGCAGACAGGACAGGCTGGCGGCCTCCTTGCCCTCTTCCTGCCCAGAACATTCGGGGTCCAAGCCATCATTAGGGAGAAGCAGGGATAGGGGTGTCCCATGTGGGAACAGGACATGGAGCGGCTTGTGCACGTGGACGTCCACACCGGGAATGTGGGTCGGTGGGCCGCGGGCACAGGGAGGGGCAGGCGGTGGGCCTGCGGAAGCAGGGCGGGGCCGGGGGTCCTGGGGGGGGGTGGGAGCTTCGCCTGTGCCGGGCCTCAGACTCCACGGGGCTTCCCTCCCTTTGTGACTGGGCAGGAGGGGCCGAGCAGTGTTGGTGGAGGGACCCCTCGCGTCCCCAGGCCCTGGCAGCATCAGCCCTCCAGGCTCTGGGTCGGGGAGCCTGAGGGGCGCAGGCCCAGCTGTGCCCACAGGGAGGCCTGGAGGGGTCGGGCGGGAAGCACGGGTGTGGTCTCGCCTATGCGGAAGCTCCCGAGCCAGTGTCCAGTGGGAGCCCTCACCTCCCACGTGGGTTTCAAGTCCACGGCTCAGATCACCTTCTAGCCGCTTGGTTTGTTTTCTAGACACAAAGTCCTAATATCTCCTATGTCCCCTGCCCGTGAAAAGGCACGTCTGATCTGGTACCAGGTGCTGCCTCTGGTCCCGCCTGACTTTCCGCCCAGCAGCCAGTGTCACCACGTCACGACTGTCAGGGGTGTCAGCCGTGGGGGGACGAGAGCACACGGTGCAGGCCCATGAGGGGCCGTGCCGTCCACAGAGCCGGTGCTGTGGCTCTAGGTGTTCCCTCCCCACCCCGCGGGCAGAGACCACCGTCCCCTTACAGACTGTTACCAAGTGAAGTCATGTGGACCCTGCTCGGGCCCCAGCCTGCGAGGCGCTCTGCCCCAGCGGGGAAGGTTTCCTTTTTCCATGTGGGTTCAAGTAGACAAATAACAGAACCAAAGCCGAGACCAACACAGCACAGGCTCTACTCAGTGGCCAAAGAGTGGAGAAGCGGGAACTGAGCTCACAGATCACCTTCTCGCCCTCCTGGAGAGAGTGGTTTAATTTTAAAGAGTAAAGACAAAGGGAGGAGGAGTGAGGCTAGTGGTGGGATGAAGAGGCCTTCCGGGGAAGGGGCGGGGCTTCTTCCAAGGGGCTGGGGTACCACCTCCTTTTACCCGTTTCTGGTCCTTCATGTCCAGTCATGGCCGCCGGTGGGTGTGTCACTTAATATGCCGATATAGTAAACTCAACACGTGATGAGATTCGGGGTCGGTTGGAGGTCACACTGGTTGCCATCCTGGTCCCAGCTGGTTCCATCTGTTTGTTTCTGGCTTCCTTTCTTGCCTCTGGACCCCTTCACTTAAATACTTAGGGGAACTCCTGCTGAAGGTGGGGGTGCAGGACAGCCCTGTGAAAGGTGGGTGCACGGGGCTTGAGCAGGGCCTGGAGCAGCTCTGACAACAAGAGGAGGCTGAGACGGACGGTCAGTCTGACGCCCGCACTGGGGCCTGTGGTTGGCATGCGGAGGGGGTCAGCCGGGGCACGTGTCAGGGAAGGTTCTCGGTGTTTACACAGAAGATGTGAACGTGGGCCCAGATGCACAGCTGTCTGCAGATGCTGCTACAGAAACACCTGATTCTTTCCTCAGAAAACTGGTGGGAGGTCATTCAGGCAACAGGGCAAACTGCTTGCTCTGGAGGCTCTTGTGGGGAAGTGGGGGCATAGCAACAGGGGCTCAGCCTGCATAACCCCAGAAGCCCTCCCAGGACAGCTCCAGAACCGCTTCTGGAATGGCAAGGAGAAGTGGGTCTTCCACCTACTAGACGTGGAGGAGAGGGCTGGGGTCAGCAGGGCCACCCTCACCTTCAGGTATTGGCTGGGAGGCTCACAGGACCCAGCACATGCTTTTGACTTGTGTCCTCACAGCTGAGATGGGTCACAGCACGCAGTAGGGATGCCCGGGAGGGAGGGCCCCTGCTCCGGTCACCTCGTGACCCTTCATGCCCCCTCCTTCCCTCGAGGGTCTCTAGGGTGTCTCTTCCCCCAGCAACAAGGGCAGAACCATTACAGTTACCCCCACCCCCGTCCCCCCAGGAAAGCTCATTAGAGGCTTGGTACCCGGCTGGGGGCTGGTCACGTGGTGTGCTCTGCCCTCACCCTCCAAAATGCCGGTGCCCAGAAGGGGAGCCGGGGTTCAGCATGAGCCACATGGTTTGTGCACACAGCACAGGCGCAGGGGGCTGCCCCTAACGGGAGGCGGGAGGGTTTAGATCAGGCCAGGGAGCTGCTCACCAGCTGCATTAGCTTCCCAGGGCAGCTGTTGACAAACGACCACAAAAGGAGGCTCAGAGCAACAGAAACCTGTCCTCTCTCAGTCCCGGAGACCAGACGTCTGAGATCAAGGTGTCCCAGTGCCACCTTCCCTCCGGAGGCTCCAGGGGAGGGTCCTTCCCGCCTCTTCCAGCTTCTGGGGGCTCCAGGCGTCCCTGGGCTTGTGGCCTCATCCCTCCTGTCTCTGCCTCCGTCTTCACATGGTGTCTCCTGTGTGTCTGCGTCTCTCCTCTAGTCTCTTAGAAGGACACTGTCACTGATTCAGGGCCACCCGGATCCAGGATGACCTCATCTCCAGATCCGTAACTAATTATACCTGCAAAGACCCTACTTCCAAATAAGGTTCTTTTCTCAGATTCTGGGAGCCATGACGTGGACATAACTTTTGGGGGGACCTCCCCATTCAACCCACCATAGCACCCAGTTCCCAGATGCCAGCCGACCTTCCTCAGGACAGCATCAGGCTGGTGATGTTCTGTCTTTCTGCATGGAGTTGTCTCTTGTTTCTTGTGGTAACAGTGAGGTTGGGTGGGGGGCACTTCTGGCTGACCTCCCGGTCATTCCAGGGACCACGCTGACGTGTCCTTCCCGGGAGGGTGCGAGCACGGCCAGGGCTCCCTGGGAATACTCCACACAGACCGCTCGGTGGTCAGACACCTGCATGGGGTGGACCGGTCCCCGGCACCTTCTACCACATCCACAGCCTGGTGGACTCTGCGGGCCTATGACCAGGAGGTGTGGACCGGCAGGATCGGTGGGAGCCCTCCTGCCTGCCACATGGCCTCCAGCCCACCACAGAACCTCCAGTCCTGCCATGGACATCCCCATCGCATTAACTCCCAAGAGGCCTTCTGGGAAGGGTGAGAACTTGACCATGAAGAAGACAGGGCAGGCCCTAACTACAGCAGGTGGAGGCAAGTACTGGGGGTGCTTGGCTATTTGTCCCCCAAAGACCCCGAATGTGGGCTCTGACTTGATGGGTCCACCTCCACCTGGGCTCACCTGGGGGGTCGCTGCAGGGAGAGCGTGTCCTAGGGTGATTTTCCAACTCTCCCCACCCCCAGCTTCCCCCTCTGGGCCCCCCTGGCCCCACTAATAGTCTTTAAATAGTGTCTCTCACCCATCAGGCCTGCGTGGGAGATTTTAATATTGTGTGGGAGTCCAGGGACCAGCGCCCATGTGTCCTGTGTGTCTTGGGAGGGGAAGGAGCCTCGCTCTCATATTCCTGCCCCAGTGCACCTGGGGTCGGGGGCAGCAGACCCAGGCTTTGCTCTGGCAGAAGCTCCCTTTCTGTGGACAAGTCTTCCCCGACTCCTGTTATCCTCACTGGAGACTCAGGAGGCCACAGCATCGGGGCACCTCCAGCACCAGGACCCCACCCTAGGGAATCTCTCAAGAGCAGGGACCAGGCCTGGAGGTGGAGGGGAGGAGGGAGCCGGCCGCTTCAGGATCCCCGGGGCTAGGAAGCCTCCTACGCAGGAGGGCCTTGGACTCAGCTTAACTACCACCCAGGGTCTCCTACCCCTCCCCTGGTAGGGGGGCCCTTCAGATTCCAGAGCCCCAAGATCCTCCCCACTGATTTCTGACCCCAACTGCAGAGTTGGGGACCCAGAGACCCCCTCCCCGGCTTATTTTTTCTTGGAGGCCCCCAGAATTCCCTGAAGCTGTTATACCCAGGGTTTATTATGGTGAAGGATGCAAGTTAAAATCAGCGAGGACAGGGGGACGAGCAGGGTCCAGCCTCCTCGGCTGTGGCAGCCCAGGGAAGCCCACCTGAGTCCTGAAGTGCAGGGTTTATTGGGGTCTGTCACGTCAATGTGGGACCACCATGTGCCTGACCTTAGCCTCCAGCCCCCGGGGGGGACTCAGGAAGTCCCACCGTGCATCACGCCATCAGCACAGACCAGCCTGAAGCGAGGCCCACGGAGCACAGACACTCCCGTCAGACTCAAGGTGACCTCTGGAGCCAGGACAGAGGCCCGGCCTCTCTGTGGGCAGGTGAACCCACACCGCACAGGCCCTGGTGCAGTGCCCGTTCCGTGGGGTCAGCTGGGTGCACGCAGGTCAGCCAGTGTCTGTGTGTCTCAGCCTGTGACCACAGACCACACTGTCCTGCTCTGCTCACAAGAGCGAGGCCAATGGAGGGACAACAGGGGTGGGAACAAAGCCGGGTCATGGTCAGGCTGGGTGAGAAAGCGTCCAAGGAGCGAGAACCCGGCTGCCCTTGCCTGGTGAGCCGAGAGCTGACGTCCACCCTGTGGGCAGCCCCTCTCCCCACGTCCCGAGGTAAGGCTGCCTTTCCTGCACCCTGGGCAGTGTCATGCCTGTGTATACAGCAGGATGCACAGCAATGCACGCAGCAGGCCTGATGCCTGCCCTTGCCATGTACCTGGGAGCTTGGTGAGGGTGGAACATCCCGACAGGACATGGGCCGACCCCGGGGAGGATGCAGGGGTGAAGCGTTTGGGAGCCTCTGGAGGGGATCCTCACCTGTCTGCACAGGTGGACTGAGGACACAGACCAAGCGTGGGCAGGCGGGGAGCCCAGGAAGGGTCCTGGGTCATCCCTGAGGCTGGAGGAGGGGTGTGGAGCTGGGGGTGACGGCGGTGGGGACGAGGGGCTGATCACAGGACAGTGCGGAGACAGAGCATCCGAGGCAGCGGGGAAGGTGAAGACTGTGCCCGATGGCAGGAAGGAGAGACCAGCAGGCGGCGCTGCAGGTGCGGGTAGCAGGGCTCCTCCCTGCAGGGCAGCGCCAGAGCCCCGCACCGCTGGAAACCACGCAGTGTCCAGACAGAACCCCAGAGGATGGGGGCCCGGATGGGCGGGAAGAGTTTGGAAAAGTCACCTTATCTCCACATGTCCTGGGGGAGGGGTCCCTGCTCCAGCCTCGTTCCTTAGAGTCTCCCCACCTGGGGAAGTCAACACACTCAACAGCCGGTCGTGCACGGCTTGGAATTTGTCCGGAGGATGAAGGGGAAGCGGGGGAAAGAATGAGAAACAAGCTCTACCTGTTTGGACAGCACATACCACTCTAATTTCCAATCAGGAAGAGGAATTTCCCAAAGGCTCAGGCTGCCCCTGTAACCAGAATGGGGCTTAAAGCGATCCTGCCACTTTGTGGCCAGTTCCAGAAACAAGTTGAAGACAGTTTCTCAGGGGCACTGCAATCCACAACGCCTGCAGTGTTGTAAATGACAACTATGGTGGGAAAATATCTTGGGGTAAGTAATTGAGAAGGACTTGAAAACAAGGCAGAATTGCAGGAACCGAATTGCAAGACGTAGATTGGACTCGTCGTTAAATCACATGAAAGCTGCTCAACATTGCCTACGATTCAGTTGGCCAAAAAGGGCGTACAGGTGTAAATCCATACGCCCTTGTGCCAACCAAACATGCGGGAAAAACAAATCAACACTACAGAGATACATCGCTTTGCCCCAGTCAGAATGGCCACCCTCACAAAGTGTAAAAACCAGAAATGGAGGAGAGGACGTGGAGAAAAGGGAACCCTGCTGCACTGATGGTGGGAATGTCAACTGCTAACAGCCACGCTGGAGAAGGGTATGATGTTTCCTAAAAATTCTAAAAAACAGAGCTATAGGGACTTCCCTGGTGGTGCAGTGGTTAAGAATCCAACTGCCAATGCAGAGGACACGGGTTCGAGCCCTGGTGCGGAAAGATAACACATGCCGCGGAGCAACTAAACCCGTGCGCCACAACTACTGAGCCTGTGCTCTAGAGCCCATGAGCCACAACTACTGAGCCCATGTGCCACAAGTACTGAAGTCCAACGCCTAGAGCCTGTGCTCAGCAAGAAGAGAAGCCAGTGCAATGAGAAGCCCACGCACTTCAACGAAGAGTAGCCCCAACTTGCTGCAACTAGAGAAAGCCCATGTGCAATAACAAAGACCCAACACAGGCCAAAAAAATTAATTAATTAAAAAAACTAGAGCTACAGAGCATACGGCACTTCCACGCCTGGGTGTATATCTCGGGATAACCATAAATCCATAGGACACAGGCACTTCAACTATTAGTGCAGCCCTTTTGCAGGAGCCTCGACTTGGAAACAATGTAAATGTCCTTGGAAGGAAAAAATGGATAAAGAAGATGTGGTACTTCTGTACAATGGAATATTACTCAGCCATGAAATCAATGAAATAAGGCCAGTTGCAGCAACTCAGGTGGACTTAGGTACAATCATTCTAAGTGACATAAGTCAGACACAAAAAGACACTTAGCATAAGATATCACTTATAGGTGGAATCTAAAAATGGCTACACATGAACTAAATTACAAAACAAACAGAGTCACACATTTAGAAAACAACTTATGGCTGCTAAAGGGGAAAGGTGGGGTGGGGTGAGGCATAAACCAGAGGGTTGAAATTAGCACAGATACCGTTCCAAAGACCAAATAGGTAATCGACAAGACCTCCTCTATAGCTCAAGGAACTGGACTGGGCACACTCTAGTCACCAGAAAAGAATATGTACGACTGGTAAGAATGTGAAAAAGAATTTATGGATGTCTCTCTGTAAGTGAATCAAGTGGATGTGCAGCAGCAAGAAAGACAGCATGGAAAATCAGCTACACCTCATTATAAAAATAAATTACAAAAAAAAAAAACCACAGGGAGAAACTGTTACAAAATTCGTTCAGGGGCTGTGATGAAACCTGCATTGACCCCATCTAGATCCACAGCTAAACGGGACAAGAGCAGAGGGCTCAGTCTCTGTCTCTAGGTTTACAGTCTAATGCTAGCTCAAGTCATTGTACCTCTGTTCATACACTGCTGGTTATTTTCAACAAATCCAAAGATATCGGCGTTTTATATTGACTATTTGGTGCTTGGGCTGGAGTAGCAGGAAGCACCTGCTGCTATTAATCCAGGCTGAGCTATGCTAACCTGGAGCGCTACTTAGAGATGCCCAAATCTTTAACATAGTCATAACAGTCCCTGCACTTGTAATAATATTCTCTACAGTTGTACCCATTATGATTGCAGGGTTTGAAAACTGACTTGGGCCACTAATAACTGGGGCACCTGAGGTAACATTTCCCCAAGTAAAGCATATAAACTTTTGACTACTTCCCCCATCATTCTTACTCCTACTCATATCACCAATATAAGCTGGTTCTGGCACAGGTGGAACCGTGTATTCAGCTCTAGCCTGCAATCTGGCCCACACAGGAGCCTCTGTCGACCTAACCATTTCCTCCTTACATTTAGGTGTCTCTTCAATTCTTCGTGCTATTTCTTGTATTACTATAGTCTTTAATCCAAAACCAGCAGTCATATCCCAATACCAAACACCATTATTTTTTCCCCATTATTTGTTTAACCTTCCCCAACTATAGCCATATTACTATAATTACCACTCTCAGTCCGAGCAGCCAGAATTGCCATACTGTTAAGAGATAGAAATCTCAACACTACCTTCTTTGACCCTGCAGGAGGAGACCGAATCCTATACCAACACCTATTCTGATTCTTTGGTCACCCTGAAGTGTGCATTCATGGCCTACCAGGGTTTGTTATAATTTCACATATTGTTACATACTATTTAGGACAAAAACTGCCTTTCATCTATTTGAGAATGTTATGAGTCATGTCCACTGGCTTTTTAAGATTTCTCTTGCGGGCCCGTCTTATATTTACCATAGGGATAGCTGTCGACTCAGTAGCATACTGTGCATCAGCTACCGTAATTACTTCTATCCCTACAGGAGTAAAGGTATCTAGCCGATTAGCAGCTCTTCTTTTAATTTTTTTTTTTTTTTTTTTTTTTTTGCGGTACGCGGGCCTCTCACTGCTGCGGCCTCTTCCGTTGCAGAGCACAGGCTCCGGACGCGCAGGCCCAGCGGCCACGGCCCATGAGCCCAGCTGCTCCGCGGCATGTGGGATCCCCCTGGACCGGGGCACGAACCCACGCCCCCCGCATCGGCAGGCGGACTCTCAACCACTGCGCCACTGGGGAAGCCCTAATTTTTTTTTTTATTTTTATTTTTTGGCTGCGTTGGGTCTTCGTTAATGCACACCGGCTTTCTCTGGTTGCGGGTGAGCGGGAGCTACTCTCCGTCGCTGTGCGCGGGCTTCTCATGGCAGTGGCTTCTCTTGCTGCAGAGCACAGGCTCTAGGCGCATGGGCTTCAGTAGTTGTGGCTCACGGGCTCTAGAGCGCAGGCTCAGTAGTTGCGGCGCACGGGCTTTTTGCTCTGCAGCATGTGGGATCTTCCCGGACCGGGGATCGAACCCGTGTCCCATGCATTGGCAGGCCTATTCTTAACCACTTCGTCACCAGGGAAGTCCCTGATCAGCAACTCTTCACGGAGGTAATATTATATGAGCTCCCACTCTATTATGAGTTTTAGGCTTTATTTTCCTTTTTACAGTAGGTGGTTTGACAAGAATCATCTTAGCCAACTCATCCCCGGACATTGTCCTCCAGGATACATACTATGTAGTAGCACACTTCCATGACATAGTGTCCATGGGAGCAGTCTTCACTATTATAGGAGGCTTTCTACACTGATTCCCACTATTCTCAGGTTATACACTCAACTCAGCATGAGCAAACAGTCACGTCACAGGTATATTTGTCGTAGTAAATATGACTTCCTGCAGCACTTTCTTGGCCTCTCAGGGATGTCACTACGTTAGTCTGAGTACCCTGAGGCACACACGACATGAAATATTTTGTCTTTAGGCTCATTCATCTCAGTAGCAGCAGTAATGCTAATAATCTTCATACTTTGAAAAGCATTTGCATCCAAACGAGAAGTCTCAGCAGTGGAAACTGCTACTCCTAACCTAGAATGGTTACACGGATGCCCTCCACCATATCCTATGTTTGAAGATCCTACCTATGTAAATGTAAAATAAGGAAGGACTCAAGTCCTTTTCAACCAGTTTCAAACCAACACCATAACAATTATGTCTTTCTCAATAAATGAGATAAAAGTTAAAAGTGATGTAACTTTGTCAAAGTTAAATCATAGGCTAAATTACTGTATATCAAAAGGTATATCAATTTCTTCTAGGCTCTCAAGATGCAACATCACTTGCATTACATGTTCATAATCACACATTAATAGTTATTTTTAAAATAAGTTCTCTAGTCCTCTATATTATTTCACTAATATTGACAACTAAACTACCTCATATACATACAATAGATGCACAGGTAGAGAAAATGTGAACAATTTACCAGCCATTATTGTAATCTTAATTGCCCTATCATCATTGTGAATCCTTTACAAGATACATGAAATCAATAACTCTTCCCAAACCATACAAACTATGGGTCAGTAATGATACTGACGCTACGAATACACAGATTATGAAGATTTAAATGTTGACTCCTCTGTAATCCCCACATCAGAGCTAAAACCAGGAGAATAATGACTAATAGAAGTCAACAACCCAGCAGTATAGAGATGGTCATTGAATATTAGTTTCATCTGAAAATGTTTTACACTCCTGAGCTGTTCCTTCTCAGGCCTAAAAAGAGCTGCTATCCCAGGACGCCTAAATTAAAGAATCCTAATACCGACAGGACCAGGCCTACGTTGTGCACAAGAGAGCTTGTTTTCCTGAGTTCAAAGACAGGACTGAGGGATATGGCTGAGATATGGGGTGAATCAGGAGCCCATGGGGATGTACTGTCCAAGCTCCAGGATAGGAATGGGCCTCTGGGGTCCCAGGCCACCCACCGCGCCCTCCCGAGCAGGATCTTGGCAACATTCCCTGTCAGTGATGAGGCAGCCCTAGCACTTGTCATGCCCCAGTGCTGTGTCCTATGTGGGTCCCATGCTCTTGGGACCACACCCACACTCTGCAGGTCCACGCTGCAGGGTCCTTTGTGCCTCAGGAGTAGAGACCACACAGCAAGCAGTTCCCTCCCCAGCCAGCAGGAGGAGGGGAGGAGGGGAGGAGAGCAGGGGTACCAGGGGAATCTCACTCAGACAACACCACCCCAGGGGCGCCAGCGGGGCCAGTGATGATGCAGATGAGGCACAGACCAAGAGATGGGACCAGAGGGCCCAACAGGCAGCTGGTCAGGTCCTGGCTCATCTGCACCCTGGACACCTTTGTCCCTCATACACCCCCTTCCTCATACACCCTCTCCTTAAATGCAGATTCTTCAGATGCAAACAGGCAGAGCTTCAGACTGAAAGTCAGCTCTTCCAAAGTGACCTGTCAGCAAACACTGCAGGATTCCACTCCAGTGGGTGCCCTGGAGTCGACAACTCAGGGACTGAAGTGGATATCGGTGCCAGGGGCAGTGGGAGGGAATGGGGAGTGAGACGTTCATGGTTGTGGAATTTTGGTTTTGCAAGATGAAAAGTTCTAGGAATGGTGGTGATGGCTCCACGAGAAAATGAATAGATCTGATGCCTCAGAAATGTGCACTTAAAATGGTGACGATGGTAAAGGGAATGTGACGTGTTTTATTTCACTTAAAATAAATTCTTAAAATAATGTCTTGTTAATTGAGATTCCATTTCGACTCCCCTTCATCACAAATGTCGGAGGCCCAGACACAGTCCCCTACCTTAGGGGCCATCATGGTACCCTCACAGAGCACGTGGGAGACCATTCTTAGGGAGGGCTAGTCTGTGCTCACCTGACCTCTGTCCAGGGGGACCCAGGCAGTGGAGACCCCCGTAGGTTAGACATATGATATGCTATGATATTAATATGATACCACCAAGTGTTGTTACTCAAAAGAACACAGAGCAGCAACCCACTCAAACATGCCGGACCTCATATGAATGTGAGAAGATTAAGAGAAGAAAAGGAACCACAGGTTAATCAGGGCAACACACTTAATGCAGAGGTTGGAAATCTCAAAGGGGACAAGACACACTGCAGGCAAAGAGCACATATGCAGTCTCCCCGTACATGTGATCCTGACCCATGCAGATGTGGTGAGACCCACACAGTCCCTGCACCTTTACCTGGGGTCGCACATCCACACTCCCCACGGTGACCCACCTCCCCAGACCCTGCACCTAAAGTCACACTGCACCTAAAGTTCTCTCTCAACAGGTGACCCCTCCTACCCAGACCCCTCCACCTGAGTCACAGGTCCACAGTCTCCAGGGTGACCTCACCTCCCCAGACCCTGCACTTGGGGGACATGTCCCCTTGGTCAGGACACCATGGCTCTGCTGGTGGCTCCCCTACTGTGGAAACAAGCTGGGTCCCTGGGAGCTCCTGGGATGGGAAAAAGTGGCAGGTGGGTCTCCTCTCCCCACACTTGTCCCAGAGAAGTCCTCCTCTTTTCCCTTTGGTTCTGTTGATTTTACCTGTTTTTAAAGCTTTATGCTAGAGGTGAACACACTTCCTTGGTTCTGGCAGGCTCAGTCCCTTCTTGTCTCACTTACTTGTTGAGAAAACTCACAGGACAGCAGGGCTGAAAGCCGAGGGGCAGCTCTGGATGCTTCTGAGTAGGGACGGTAGACTGGAAGGAGAGCTCAGCAGCAGCCTCAGCTGTTACCCATCGGCCTTTTGCCCGATCTGCCCTGCAATCAATTCACCAGCTAAACCTGCCTCCCTACACACCATGCACGTGCTGGTGAATTGGAATTATTGCCAGGTAGCCCCCCTGCGGATTCTCCACGAGCCCCAGGGAAGGTGAACCTTGCAGGGATTAAGACTGAGGCCCCGACCATAGCACTGACCCTTGGGAGGACCAGGTAACCACACTCAGAAGAGAGGCTGTTACTTAGACAAGCCCACCTCAGCTCCAGACCATAGACATCTAAGCACTGACCTTCAGATGCAGGCACGGAGCTTCCCAGTACTGAGGCCAGGCCGGGTCTCTACCCAGGTTCCCATAGTCCTGGCGTACACAGAACACGGTCAGGTCTAAATCTTCTTATCATAGACAACACATGGTCAGCTCTAAACATAATCAGTAGACAGGACAGGCAGAGGTCTAAATCTACCGTGTAGACAGAACTTGATCATGTTTAAACTAGCTTAGGGCTGATCTCATAGGTGGTACAGATCACACACATGGGTCTCTCATCTTTGGACACCCACCTCAGGAAACTGAACAAAATCTTTGTCATTAAACACTTCAACGGGCAAAACAGAAATGTTACCAATTTCTCTGGCCACCTGATGGTCCGGATCCACGGGTGAGCCACGAACTTCTTAGAGTTCAGCCCAGTCTGCTGCCAGGACAGACAAGAAGGGGCCTGATTCCAGCCTCCCAGGCTTCCAGAAGGAGGCGGCCACACTGGAAGCCCAGGCAGGACAGTCCTGCATGGTCCGGGCCGGGCGATCCGGTCTGTCCATTCCATTGGCCGATTCCGGGAGGGGCGCTCAGGGCCGCTGAGAGCCCTGCACTCAGGTCCTGCTTCCCTGCAGCGTGTGCGTGTGTGTGTGCGTGTGCGTGTTTGTGTGTGTAGAGGGGGCGGTGGCTGACGGCTCCCATGGCTCCCGTCCCGGGCACCGCGCTGTCTTCGAGGGGAGGCACGGGGAGAGGTAGGGGCACAGAAGCCGTTGGAGAGGAGAACCCACCACGGAACTCCTTGCACACTGGCTTGCCCCACCCGGGGACCCGCCTGCCCATCGTGGGCCACATGTCATCTCCCAGCCCCCACCCCCGAGGGCAGGGCACCTGCTCTTTCAACAGCACAGGGTCTCACATGAAGGAGACCCAGTGGGGACAGTCACGCCCCCACTCCTGATGCTGAGTTTGGGAGAATGAACCCCCTTGACTGGGCGATGGGACCCTGTGAGGAAAGAGGTGGCGGCCCCATCCAAGTCAGGGCCTGGCTGAGAGGTGGGAACACAGGAGCCGAGTGCAGAGCCTGGAGGCCAGGCCAACAAGAGGGGCACCCCCAGCCTTGGCCGGGCTCTCCAACTGTGACACTGTAGCTTGAGGGGACCTGGGGCAGGTGACTGAATGTGATGGGCGTCTAAACTGGACCCTGAATGGGGCTTAAAGAAGGTGTGAAGGATGTTACTGAGACAGTGACGGTCATTGGAAGACAGACTCTGTGTCAGGACATCCTGCTCCATCCATTTAAATCCCTGAGATCTGTGACCTTTACGTGGCTACGCAGGATTGTTAGAGCAGCTGCGTGTGGATATATCTGGGGCACAATTCAGTCTGCAACCAATTTGCAAGTGGTTCCAGCAAACACACAGTTGTGCACACAGGCAAGCACAGCACACACACAAACATATGCAGGTGCACAGCACAAATATATTCACACACTAGCATATGAACACACATGCACGCATATGCCCATGCACACATTAACGTGTGCAAGTGCACATACCTATGCACATGCACAGCACATGTATGCAAACAGGCACATGCACGTGCATAGCACACACACAGGGAATAAAGTGAATACCGTAAAGCATTAATTCCTGAACGCAAGTGAAGCTGACATGTATTCTTCCCTTTTTCTTAGCTTTGCTGTCTTTCACAATAAAAAGTTTAAGAAAAAAGTTAGTGGCAAATGACTTTTGATTCATAGGACTTTCTGACGTTATTCCACAAATATTAGGACACGAGAAATGAACGTAGATATTACATGTGTCCATTAACGGACGAATGGGGAAGCAAAACATGGTCCATCCATAAAAGGGAATGTTATTCAGCCAAAAGAGGAAGGCAACTCTGACGCAGGCTGCAGCGGGGATGACATTTGAGTGCATTATGCTCAGTGATGTAAGCGAGACACAAAAAAACAAAGTTTTTTTGGGCCTCATACAACGCCCCCAGAGCAGTCAGAACCATAGAGACAGAAAGTAGGATGGTGGGTGCCAGGGGCTGAGGGAGGGACAATGGGGGCTGAGTGTTTAATGGGGACTGTTCTTAGTTTTGCAAGATGAAAAAGTTCTGGAGGAGGATGGCGGTCAGGTTTGCACAACAGTGTGAATTACTTCTTGACCCTGAAATGTGCACTTAAACATGGTTAAGATAGTAAAGTTTATGCTTTGTGTATTTGACCACAATTTTTTTTAACTTTTTTAAAAACAACAGGAAGTAGTCCATGAATGCCACAAGATGCACAACTTCACTAACAACTGAGGGGTTAAAACCATAAGACTGTGCACACACCTACCCGAATGGCAGACATGAAGACACAGTATCAAATCTCAGCAGCATGTGGAGCAATGGAAAGCCTGGTGCGCAGCAGGAGGTGCAACCACTTGTGAAACAATCGAGCCTCAGAGAGCGCACTCCATGCACACAGACCCACAGTGTTCCTCCCAGCTGAACACAAACCCCCCAGCCCTGCACCAGGACACACGGACATGGACTCCAAAGCCACAGGAGCCAAACCTGAAAGCACCTGGAGGCCATCACAAGCGGATGCAGAAATGAACCCTGCACGCTGCTATGAAGGAATATTCCACAGCAACGGAGTACATTTTGTTTAAAGGTAGTAAAACTATAAAAGCTATTTTTAAAAAAACTATATTCACAAGATGAAAGAATCTCATGGACACAATGCTGAGCCATCAAGAGCAATAAAGCAGCAAGCACGGTCCACCCACTTACGGACTTTGGAACTAGGCAAAGCTGGGCTGCGTTGTTTAGGGATGCGTGCTTGGGCGTAAGCTATGAGGACAAGTCACTGACACAACATCGGGAGAGCAGCTACCTCACAGCAGGGAGGAGGCTGGGACGAGGGAAGGGCACTCCTGGGTGTCCACTCACCAGGTTCTGTTTCTTGATGTTTATGATTATTCTTTACATGTATATAACCTAATCCTTAATATGTACTTACAGCTTATCATTTTGGTTTATTAAAAAAGGGGTCTCCCCAACAAAGTAGAAGGAGACCTGCTTCTCCCAGGGAAGAAAAGGAATAGTTTCTACCAGTGAAATCTCAATACCATGGCTGCTTCAACCATCAAGCCTGACAGCAACTCCCGTGAGAGGGGCACCAGGGCCACTACACTCAGAAGGAGGCTCTGGGGCCTCAATCCTGGGTCACTGCCTCTGAGGAGCCCACGGCACCTAGTCAAAGTTCTCAGTCATTCTGTGCACGACCCTTTTGCCTTGGTTGCTCTGGCACAGCTCGGCCGGCACCATCGCTGGGAGAGAAAGAAGAAACGTGCAGAAGAGGGAACCGGATTTCCAGCTAACCCACGTCCTTCTACGGAGACGATGCCACACTCTCTAAGAGAGGACAGCAAGGCCACGGAATCCAGCCTCTCTGCCTGAGGCCTGGCCACAGTAGCGCCCCACGCTTCTGATGCCACAGGGAGAATTTCACAAGGTGCCCTCAGACCACCTGGTTTGACACACGGGGCTTTCAGACACGCAGGTCCTGTCCGACCCCGCACCTCTGCTGTCACATTCTGGAGGTGGGCCTGGAAGCCTCCAGGTTTTCGCTTTTGGTAACAGCTTTATTGAGATTGAATTTCTTTACCACACAGTTAGTTAACCCACTTTAAGTATTAAGCTCAGTGGTGTTTTGCATATTCACAGGGTTGTGCACCCACCAGCACAATCTATTTGACAACATTTCCATCATCTCCCCAAACCCCCACTCTTTAGAGGTCACCTCTCATTTTCCGTAGCCCCGGCATCCCCGGTCTACTTTCTGTCTCTGTGGGCTTGCCTGTTCTGGATGTCTCATGTAAGTGGAATCCACTAATTGTCTTTTTCTGTCTGGCCTCTCTCACTGAGCGTCATGTTTTCGAGATTCATCCACATCATAGCCTGTGTCAGTGCTTCACTCCTTTTCCATGGCTGAGTCACCCTTAGTCTCTCTGCTTTTAACGCTGTAATTAATTGTGTCTCCCTGCCTGCACTGCACAGGGCTGATGAGGATTTCACCTTCCGTCATTCTTGGGCTGTAAGCTGAACTTTGAACAAACACCAAGGGATCTTGTGCAGAGGATGAAAGCCCAGCCCCACACAGTGCACAGTCGCCGTGTGTGACCAGAGCCCAGGAGGAAGGGTGAGATGGGCCTGCCTGCTTACAGGACCTGCGTCCTAGGGTCTCATGGGAAACCAACTCACTCGTCAGCATCTCATGAGAGCTGCTCCCCACCGTGCCAAGCGGGCAAGACAGACTGGTCAGGGACCACAGTGCTGTCTCCAGTTCAGGCCCACTCATAGTAACTGTCTAGTTGGAAAGTGCTGAGGCTCCAGGGGAGGGTCCTTCCTGCTTCTTCCAGCTTCTTGGGGCCCCAGGCATCCCTGGGCTTCTGGCTGCATCCCTCCCATCTCCGCCTTCATCTTCATGGGGCTTCCCCTCTGTGTCTGTGTCTCCACTCATCATATAAGGACGCAGTTACACAGGATTGGCACCACCCTAAGGCCTGTGTCTCATCTAGTTACACGACCAGGCCCTACTTCCAAATGAGGTCCTGGCCTGAGCCCCTGGGGTCAGGGTATGGACATCTCTTTCCCTGGGGGGTACACAATCCCCCTTCAGTCTGAGGTAACAGTAATGTTGCCCACGAAACAAGCAAGCCCCTTACCTAAGCCAGTCCCTCGAAGAGGTCTGAGCCTGCCTGGTCTCTTGGAAACTGACTGGGCAGGAGAGCGCGGCTCAGGACCCCAGTGTGAAGGACACCAGGAAGCATCGGTGTGAGGCTCCCCTTTGCAGCTGCAGCACTGGACCAGCTGATGAGGTCCAGCAGGGCAACCCCGAGCTCCTTAGAGGACTCGACCCACGTGGACTGGGGGCGACAGGCAGCAGTGAGTGGGTGTGTGATGAAGTGTATGTGACGGGCCTGCAGTGAGCAGGTGAGCACATCTATGTGTGTGACATCAGGCACATGTGATGGGTCAGCAGTGAGCACACGTGTCTGAGATCAGGTGAGGTACACACTCACGTGATCAGGTTCATGTGGCATCTTAGCGGGCAGGGCACCACAGGGCTACAGTGCTGCCACGGGCTCGAGCCACCGACCCTGCCTGGTGTGGAGCATCCCTCCCCCACCACATGCCCCAGCAGCTCCCACGTCCGCAACTGAGCAGTGGTTGCACCTGCGCAGAGTACTTCCCCTGGGCAAGTACTTCTTGAAGAGGGTCACCTCCGTGGTGACGGCGACCTTCCTCTTCTGCTGCTTCAGTGGGGCCGCCCCTGACAGTGGCAGTTTGCACCAAGGCATCCGGGCCACAGAGGGCTGGTCCCTGCACCTGAGACCAAAGAGACGGACTTGAGGGGCTGCGCTTTCTCCCACCAGGAGCCCCATATCCAGGGGGGCCAGTGGGGGCATGTCAGACACACAGGGCCGGACATTCTAGTTCATCTTCCCCCAATACGGTGGGTGAAAAGAGAGCCATGTGGGACCTCAGACCACGTAGGACAAGGCGCGTGTCGAGGACCATCTCACCACTGTCGCTTGGCCAATTCAGTTTGCACTCCTGTGAAATGCTGCTCATGACTGGCTTTTTTCTACGTGAAAGCTGAAAAGAACTGCTTGTATTTAAAAAGTGACACATTTGTGTGAATTTGATGAAGGGGTACGTGCAACCAAGCACACAGCTTTGTAGGAGGTTACTGCTATTCAGGAGGGACAGATACCCTAATGGTTTTAGTGCTTTTCTAAATGTGGGAAGAGGCAAGAGTCCAGGTTCATACAAATTTTCTCCTGAAAATATGGAACTCTCTGAGGGCCACTTCTGGCCCAGAGTACAAAGTGTCTCATCCTGATCTTCGCCCTGAATTCCTTTCAGGGTGTCCTGTAAATCAGCGATTGTGGTGGTTGAGGACTTAATTCTTGCACAACTGAATGGTGGGCAACTTTCCTTATGTTACAATCCCCCCTCTTTTGGTCGTAATTTTGACCAAGGTTTAGGAGGCATTTCATGACCAATTTATCCCACGGCACCTGGAATACTCATTCCCAGTTCAGGTGAGGATTTCATTGATAGGCCACTCAATGTGCTGTTACTGGACTAAGCCCTGTTAACAGTAGCCCAAAGCCACTGGGTCACCTGTCCTACTAGTCTGTTATGGTCCAGGAAATGGTTCCCTCTTGTAGCGTCTTCCCATATCTAGAGTTATACTAGTAAAGTCACCGATCTTATAGAACTATGCATTTGACAATTGTTTTAGACACTGTCCTGTGCCTGCCCGCCCTTCCTGGGAAGGACCTGCTCGTGATTTTCTGAGCTGAGAATCTGACTCTGTTCTACTTTACACACAAGTTATTTCTATATGGCTTTAAGATAGGCTGAATTTTGCAGGAATAGAACAACGACGTGATTCTAGGAAAGCTTGTTTGCACAGTTATTCAGAACTTTACCAAGAATTCTCTGACATTTTGGAAAGTCAAATCTCCTGGTAAAGTGGCTCAGAGTTTCTGAATCGCCAGTTAATGCACAAGGATTGCTGTCACCACAGTAATTCGAATTCTATACAACAATGCCTATGTGTCCTCATTTAAAAACATTAAATATAAAGTTTGAAGCCAGTTGAATGTTACCTGCCTTTTCTTAAATCTAAATTGAAGAAAAATTTAAGCAAACATCTGATTACTTAGTGTAGTTGAAGCCAAGCATTCACCTATTAAATTATGTATTATTTCATTAAAATGTATTTGTCTTTAATTCTCCTCTCTATTGTAAGTGTAGCTGCATACACACATATACATAATCATACTTAAATTGTATGTGTAGAGAGATTATCTTATCTCTGCCTCTGATTTCAGAAAGTGAGCGGAGCGTTACAAAGTACTTGGTATAAAAGGGGTGTGTCTGATGGGCTGACAGAACACCGATGACATAGCATTTCATTCCCTCTAAGGTACTAAATCCAAAAGACAGACAATAAAAAGGAGAGAACTTGGAACCTTCAAACAGCGCTAGTGGGAATGTGAAATGGTGCCACCATTTTGGAAGACAGTCTGGCAGTTCCTCAAAATGTCAAACATGGAGTCACTACAAGACCCAGAAATTCCACTCCTACGTATAAACCCAAGAGAAAGGAAAACACACGTCCACACAAACACTTGTACATGCATGTTCATAGCAGCATAACTCACAACAGCCAAAATGTGGAAACCACCCAAATGACCATCAACAGGTAAACAGAGAACAGATAAACACAATGTGCTCCATCCACACGATAGAATATTACTCAGCCATGAAAAGGAGTGAAGCACTGACACTCACTACAGTGTTGACAAACCTCGAGAACACAATGCTCAGTGAAAGAAGCCAGACACAGAAGGACACTGCCTTAGTCTGCTTGGGCTGCCATAGCAAACTACCAGGCTGGGGGCTTCAACAACAGAAATGTATTTCCTACAGTTCTGGAGGACAGAAGTCTGAGATCAGGGTGCCACTACGGTCAGGTTCTGGTGAGGCTCTCTTCTTGGTTGTATGTGGCATCTTCTCCCTGTGTCCTCACATGGAGAAGATGTGAGGGAGCTCTCTGACGTCTCTTTTATAAGGACACTAATCCCATAATAGGGGCTCCACCCTCATGACCTAATCACTTCCCAAAGACACCACCTCCTAATACCATCTCCTTGGGGGTAAGGATTTCAACATGTGAATTTTGGAGGGACACAAACATTCAGCCAAGAACAACCACAAACTGATTCCATTTATATCAAATGTCCAGAACAGGCAAATCCACAGAGACAGGAAGTGGGTTAGTGCCAAGGGCTAAGGGAGGGGGAAGGGGGGTCTCCTTTTGGGGGATGAGAAGGTTTCAGAACCAGAGGGAGGTGGTGCTGGCACAACACTGTGAATGTGATAAATACCACTGAGTTGTTCAATTTAATGGTAAATGGTGAATTTTATGTTACATATATTTTAATCACAACTAAAAAAATAATTATTCGTCACATCAACAACTTGACACCTCAGGGAATTTCCATTTCTGCCAAGAGACCCTGTCTGCTTGCCCAGGTGATTCCTGGGAACCCTGGTGACCTCGTGGGGGCCATGGAGTGTAAATGAGGGCATGAACAACCCCTCACAGGGACGATCCAGAGGCAGACCCAGGACTCGTCCCCAATAGCACAGGACAGAATCCATTTGGATTTATCATCGCACTGTGAACAGCCCCATGGGGCCGGTGGCCGTGTACTGCCTGATTGCAGCGCTGGACACCGGGGCCGTGGCCCAATCCCCCTCGCCCCAAGGCTGGGACCTTCCAGGTGAAGCAAACGGCGCTTCAGTCAGTCCTCGGGAGCTGCAGGAGCACGGGCCCAGCCACAGAGTAAGGCCGGAGCACTTCCAGCTACCTGAACACCCACATGTTAGAAACAGGATTTTCCCGTAACGCACGGGGGACTTGAAAGTGTGTTTTCTCAGGTAAACTGATAACACCGCCCCCTCCATGTGTGGATGCCGCCCTTATGGAGGCAGAATTGAACCCTTACCCCTCCCCCTCCAGAACTGACCTCCAAGGCCTACTGGGGGTCCTCCCCAAACCCTGAGGATGTGTCCTGCCTGAGGCTCCTGACACAATATACTCCCACTCAGGCCAGCCTGCAGAGGTCACGCAGAGGTCGGGCTCCAAAGCAGCAGGATGTGACCCTGGACACAGGCATGTCCACACTACACAGAGGGGTCCCTACGAACAAGTGTCAGGTCACTTCTGAGGGCCACACCCTGTCCCACTCGAGGTGCAAGGCCCACCCCACTGCTGGCTCACGTCCCTTTCTCTGGGGCACCTGTGGGACTCAAGCCTGTACCTTCCCCAGCCCTGCCTCCCCACCATGTAAGGCTGTCAGCATAACTGATGCTATCTGGGCTCGTCCTTCCGCTGACCTTACCAAGGACTGTACTGTGTGGTCAATCACTTCTCGGTCCTCGAGGCTTTTCTAGCTAATAGAGGCTGTTTAGTAATTATCAGGACGAGGTGGCCTCTATGCTTTGTTAGTCCCCAAACAAGGAAGATCTTTGCTGACGTGTTCCCGGCACCCATGAGGCCAGTTACCCACTCATGAACCTTGATTTAGGAATGTACGTCCTGTTTCCAAGCACCCCCCACCCAGAAGTTAACCATAAATTGTCCCGGTGACCCCGTGGCCATGCAGAGTGCGGCTGCACATGCTTCCGATCATTGTCCACCACATCCCAATCCCACCCTGTGAGTAAACTACCCAATAATAAACTGATCCATTAATTACCTGGAGCTTCCTGCCTCAGTTTTCGGTCTCACGATGCCCTGTCAGTTCGGTGGGCACTTCTCGTTCCCTCCATCCTCTAACACCTCAGCTAGTACTGTGGGTTCAGTAGTGTTCCCCCCCAAATTTATATCCATTCTGACCCCAGAATCAGGCCTTATTTCTGGAACAGGGTCTCTGCAGATGTGGTTAAGATGAGGTCATACTGGATTAGGAAAGCCCTAAATCCAACAGGTGGTGTCCTTATAAGAAGAGGGAAATCTGGACACAGACACAGAGGAGAAGCCACGTGACGATAGAGGCAGAGGTGGGGGTGATGCAGCCCCAAGTCCAGGGGCGCCAAGGATTTCTGGAAACCAGAGAAGCCGGGAGAGGCCAGGGTAGATTCCCTGAAGTTCCAGCAGGAACCAACCACACCTTCAGTTTGTATTTCCAGCATCCGGGGCTGCAAGAGAAAAATCTCTGCTGTTGTGACTCCCCCGGCTTGTGGCATGTTGCCACGGTCACCCCAGGATCCCCACACCTGCCAGATGATGAGACACGAGGCATCTGAGGAAAGAGCCCCTCGGTATCTGGATGAGCAGCTCTACAAACACCTGGGTCCTGAAGATGGAGGACACGCAGCCGCCTCCCCACCCGAGCTGGGCGTCGGGCTGCCTTGCTGTCCCGCTCGCTCCTGTCATATGTCCAGTGGATGACCAGCCTCTGTTGATGCAGGCGCCCCACCGCTGTCCTGCGACGTCCCCATGCACATCCCACCCACAGGCGGTGCTCCGGCCGTGGCCGCTCAGCAGCCTCAGCTTGAGTGCAATGACATGTCAGGGGACTTGCGGGCCCCTCCCATCCCAGGGGTGGTGCCCGAAGCAGGAGGCCCTGGGCAGCCGCCCTCCGTCCCAGACCAGGTGAGGCCTGAAGCAGGCACCTCGAGCTCCTCAGGGCCCTGGATGCAGCCCCAAGTGCCACCAACCCCACACACTCCCCGGCAGGCTGGAGGCTCTGTGTCCCCACGCACAAGACCCTTCTCGAAGGCGGCCCTGGGATGTGTCTTCAAACCGCTCCACGTTTGGCCCAACCTGGCTGGGATCCCACGGCCGGCCGCCTTCGTAGGAGCAGACAGAGGGCATCCCTGAGGCCCCCGTGCCTCTGCCCCTAAGTGACCCCGCCCGGCGCAGACCAGGCCACCCGCCTCTGACCGCCACATCCCCCCACCAGCTCCGGCTCGGCCCTCTAGAGACTCCTCACTCCCCGGAGGGCAGGGCTGACCGCCCCTCGGCCACGCTCTCACCTCTGCCTGTCCGTCCGTCCTCGCTGAGTCAGGACACCACCTCCTCCTTGAGGCTCCTGGATTCCGGCCTGGGGCCACGCCCCCCCACGCCCCCACGAGCTGTATCGACCACCAGGATTGGTCACCTCAAGAGGCCCCGGAAGACGGACTCCCCAGGACATGAGAATGTGACTTTGTGTGCAGATGAATCACCGCAGAGGTGGTCGGGTTGGGACGAGGTCACTGACCTGTGTGTGTGGGGGTCCTCATGGGGGGAATTTGGACACAGACACATGGGGGAGAAGGCGATGTGACGGCAGAGACAGAGCTGGGGCTGGGAGTGGCATGGGACCGACTGACTCCAGAACCCGCGAGAGGAGACGGCCCCCAGCACCTTGACCTCGGGCTTCAGACCTGAGAATAAGCGTCCCCTGTTCCAACCCGCCCCCTCCCCCCACCCCGCGGTGTTCTGTGACGGGGCTGCAGGAATCCCACACCCGGCCTGCAGGGGGCGGCGCTGTGCTTGTTGACACCCCAGACAGTCACCGGCCACCGCCCCTCTGGGCATGACCCCCACTCCTCCTCGAGGAGGGACCCAGGGCCCAGGACCCCCGTCCTATACGTCCTTGTCACGGCGACCTCCCCCCCTCACCCAGCCACCCCTGGGGCATCTCAGACCCCAGAAAGGACCCGCAGCGGAGTGGTGACCACGGTAAGTGGCCACAGGCCACCGCACCTACCCTGAGACCTGAGTGTGGCCATCTGAGAAGGGACCCACCAGCCCCCCGACCCAGGCGCCCCGTTTCACAGGGCAGATCCTCGTGCCGAGTTCCTGGAAGGGGGTGTCGAGCAGGGGTGACTGAGGCCTGTGAACATGTGGGCCGGAGAGATCCTCCCCAGGAGCCCAGGCACAGTGAGCCCAGGACGTGTCCATCCCTCCCCTGCTGTACCCCACGGAGTGAGGATAAAGCCCCAGTGACCCCCAAGAAGAGACATGACACCCAGAGGACTAGACCATCCACAGACCAGGGACTGAGTGTCCACCTCATTCCCTCAGACTGAACAATGTCTTCACCAGGGCTGCCAGACTGGCCCATGTCCCCACAAACACCCAGCTTCAGTGAACCAGCCAGCCAGAAAACCCCCTTCCAGGGTCCCCTGTGTTAATAGACCCAGCCTTCGGGGGAGGCGGGGCCTGCCTGAGAGAGGACGGACTTGCTCCAGCGCCCGACACTCACTGCCCGTCCCCCTACCCATCCCCCTGTCCCTCTTCTGCGCCCTGTGGCCTCACCCCCTCCGGAAACCCTCCTCTCCAGGCTCCCAGCACTCACATTTCCCACCTCCACCCCATCACTCTCCACTTCGATTTGCCTGTTTCCCCGCCGGGTGAAGAACGGGCTGAATGCCCGGCACTGGTGTTTTCAGCAGTGTAGATGTGGCTTCCCTTCTCTTCTCGGCTGGGGTCTGGCGGGACACCAGGTGGCTTCCAGCGGTGCGGGGCTAGGCGCCGCCCAGCAGGGAGCAGCCCTGATACCCGCGCCTACAGCGCCGCCTGCTGGTCTCTCCGTCCTCCCGTCAGGCACAGTCTTCACCTTCCCCGCTGCCTCGGATGGTCCCGCTCCACACTGTCCGACGATCAGCCCCTCTTCCCCACCGCTCTCACCCCCAGCTCCACACCCCTCGTCCAGCCTCAGGGGTGACCCAGGACCCTTCTTGGGCTCCCCCGCCTGCCCAGCCTTGGTCGGTGTCCTCAATCCACCTGTGCAGACAGGTGAGGATCCCCTCCAGATGCTCCCAAACGCTTCACCCCAACATCCTCCCCAGGGTGGGCCCCGTGTCCTGTCGGGATGTTCCACCATCACCAAGACCCCAACTCCATGGCGAGGGCAGGCATCAGGCCTGCTGTGTGCACTGCTGTGCATTCTGCTGTATATACAGGCATGACCCTGCCCCAGCACTCAGGAAAAGCAGCCCTACAGTGGCATGTGGGGAGACGAGTGACTGCAGGGTGGACGTCAGCTCTCTGCTCACCAGGCAAGGGCAGCTGGGTTCTTGCTCCTTGGACCCTTTCTCACCCAGCCTGACTGTGATCGGCTTTTTTTCCAACCCTATTGTCCTTCCATTGGCCTCGCTCTTGTGAGCAGAGCAGGACAGTGGGGTCAGAGGTCACAGGCTGAGGCGCACAGGCACTGGCTGACCCGCATGCACCCATGCTGAGCACACGGAATGGGCACTGCACCAGGGCCTGTGCAGTGCAGGTTCACCCACCTACAGAGTGGCCGGGCCTCTGCTCCTGACTCCAGGAGGTCACCTTGAGTCTGACGGGAGTGTCCGTGCTCCGTGGGCCTCGCTTCAGGCTGGTCTGTGCTGACGGCGTGATGCAGAGTGATGCTTCCTGAGACCCCCCGGGATCTGGAGGCCAAGGTTAGGCACATAGTGGTCCCCACATTGACATGAGAGACCCCAATAAACCCTGCACCTCAGGACTCAAGTGGGCTTCCCTGGGCTGCCACAGCCAAGGATGCTGGACCCTGCTCGTCCCCACTGTCTTCGCTGATTTTCATCTGCATCCTTCACCATAATAAACCCAGATTGTAACAGCTTTAGGGAGTTCGGGAGCCTCCAAGAAAAAAGGAGCCGGGGAGGGGTTCTCTGGGTCCCCCAACTCTGCAGTCAGGGTCAGAAGTCAGGAGAGGTCTTGGGCCCTGGAATCTGAAGGGCCCCCCTACAAGGGGAGGGGTAGGAGACCCCGGGTGAGTTAAGCTAAGTCCTAGGCCCTCCTGGGTAGGAGGCATCCTGGCCCCCGTGGATCACAAAGAGGCCGGCTCCCTCCTCCCCTCAGCCCCCAGGCCTGGTCCCTGCTCTTGAGAAATTCCCTAGGGTGGGGTTCTGGTGCTGGAGGTGCCCTGATGCTGTGGCCTCCTGAGCCTCCAGTGAGGATAACAGGAGTGAGGGAAAACTTGTGCACAGAAAGGGAGCTTCTGCCAGAACAAAGCCTGGGTCTGCCACCACCCCACCCTGCCCCCAATCCCAGGCACACTGGGGGCAGAAATGTGAGAGTGAGGGTCCTTCACCTCCCAAGACACACAGGACACATGGGCGCTGGCCACTAGACTCCCACACAATATTAAAATCTCCCACGCAGGCCTGTTGGGTGAGAGACACAATTTAAAGACTATTAATGGGGCCAGGGGGGCCCAGGGGGTGAAGCTGGGGGTGGGGAGAGTTGGAAAATCACTCAAGGATGCGCTCTCCCTGCAGCAACCCCCCCAGGTGAGCCCAGGTGGAGGTGGACCCCTCAAGTCAGAGCCCTCATGGCTCAGACACCCATATTCTGGGCATTTAGGAGACAAATACCCAAGCACCTCCAGTACTTGCCTACACCTGCTGCAGTTAGGGCCTGCCCTGCCTTCTTCATGGCCAAGTCTCACCCCTCCCAGAAGGCCTCTTGAAGGCTAATGGGATGGGGGTTCCATGGCAGGAGCAGGGATCCATGATTGGATGGGGGTGTCCACAGCAGAACTGGAGGGTCTGTGGTGGGCTGGAGGCCACGTGGCAGGCAGGAGAGCACCCACCCATCTTGCCGGTCCACATGTCATGTTCATAGGCCTGCACACAGTGCACCAGGCTGTGGATGTGGTAGAAGGTACAGTGGTCCAGGGACCAGTCCAGCCCATGCAGGTGTCTGACCACCGAGTGGTCAGTGTAGGGTATTCACAGGGAGCCCTGGCCGTGATCGCACACTCCCGGGAAGGACCAGCGTGGTCCCTGGAATGACCAGGAGGTCGGCCAGCAACGCCCCCGACCCAACCTCACTGTCACCACAAGAAACAAAAGACAACTCGGTGCAGATAGACAGAACATCACCAGCCTGATGCTGTCCTGAGGAAGGTTGGCTGGCATCTGGGAACTGGGTGCTATAGTGGGTTGAATGGGGGTCCCCCCAAAAGTTATGTCCACATCACGCCCCAGAGAATCTGAGAATGGAACCTTTACTGGAAGTAGGGTCTTTGCAGGTATAATTAGTTATGGATCTGGAGATGAGGTCATCCTGGATCAAGGTGGCCCTAAATCAATGACAGTGTCCTTCTAAGAGACCAGAGGAGAGACACAGACACAGAGGAGACAGCAGGTGAAGACGGAGGCAGAGATGGGAGAGATGTGGTCACAAGCCCAGGGACGCCTGGAGCCCCCAGAAGCTAGAAGAGGCAGGAAGGATCCTCCCCTGGAGCCTCTGGAGGGAAGGTGGCACTGGGACATCTTGATCTCAGACGTCTGGTCTCCAGGGCTGAGAGAGGACAGGTTTCCATTGTTCTGAGCCTCAGTTTGTGGTCGTTTGTCACAGCTGCCCCAGGAAGTTAACGCAGCTGGTGAGCAGCTCCCTGCCCTGATCTAAACCCTCCCGCCTCCCGTTAGGGGCAGCCCCCTGTGCCTGTGCTGTTTGCACAAGCCATGTGGCTCATGCTGAACCCCGGCTCCCCTTCTGGGCACTGGCATTTTGGAGGGTGAGGGCAGACAACACCACGTGACCCAACCCCCAGCTGGGTGCCAGAGCTCTAATGAGCTTCCCTGGGGGTGTGGGTAAATGTCATGGTTCTGCTCTTCGTCACTGGAGAAAGAGACACCCTAGAGACCCCTGAGGGAAGAAGGGGGCATGAAGGGTGATGAGGTGACTGGAGCAGGCGGGGCCCTCCCACCTGTGCATCCCTACTGTACGCCGTGACCCATCTGTGAGCACACAAATGTGTGCTGAGTTCGTGTAAGCCACCCAGCAAGTCCCCGAAGGTGAGGGCAGCCCTGCAGACCCCATCCCTTTCCTCCAAACCTAGTAGGTGAAATACCCACTTCTCCTTGCCATTCCAGAAGTGGTTCTGGAGCTGATCTGGCAGTGGTCCTGGGGTTTTGTAGGCTAAGCCCCTGTTGCTATGCCCCCACTTCCCCACAAGAACATCCAGAGCAGGTGGTTTGCTCTGTTGCCTGAATGCCCCCTTCCACCAATATTCTCAGGAAAGAATCAGAGGACACTCATTCATACGCCCCTCCCAGCACAGAGGGCTCTCGTGGGCAGGCCTCTCCCAGGATATGGAGGACACCTGGGAAGACACCCAGCAGCCCACGGGGCTCACACGGGCAGGCCCCTTCAAGGGCACAGGGGCCATCTGGGCAGGCACCACTACAGGGATGGGCACACAGGAACCATGCATGTAACCCTCATTGCAGAGCACCCCCAGCCCACCTGTCGCTCAGAGCTGACACAGAGCACCTCAGAGCAGGACTTGAACTAACAAACAGCAGCTCCGACAGGTCTGTGACCCTGGGCTTCAGTCATGTGGCCTCCCTTCACCGGGTCTTCCAGAGGCTTCCATTGCAGCTGGGACACCAGGCCTCTGTCTCCACCCACCACCCCTCCTCTCCCTGACTCCTGGGTTCCTCTCATTAGGAGAGGGTCTTCTTGAAGTTGTCTCCCACTCATGGGCCAGATAAAATGATTAGAAAACAAGCCAGAGCTGCAGGCCCTTGTCTATCGAGACTCTCAGGACGCCACGCCTGTTCCTTGGACCTGGCCGGTGCAGCAAGGCCCATTTTCTGCAACTGTGAGCCCCTGAGGGGCGAGGATTGGCTGACATGGGCAGCCTGACCCTGCCGGCCAGCCGTCCCCAGGTGTGCCTGGGTTTAGGTCAATATAAACACCGCTCCAGGCAGCAAGAGCTCCTGCAGCTGTGCCTGACGCCATATTCTCTCCCCCATCAGCAGTGTCGGGGCTGGGCTGGTGGGAGGGAGTAGGGCCCGCGGCTTTGTGGGTGGCCCGGTGTGAGTGGGGCTCTGCTGGACTTTCTGCAGGAGTTGCCAGGCTGCTACCTCTTAAGGAAGAGGATGTGTCACCCATACCTGCCGCTGGAATTTCTCCCTGGGCAGAGGTGAGGAAGCAAGAGAAAAGGCAGTGAGGGTCAGGAGAGGAGGGGTAGCTCAGGTAGGTAAATGGAAAGCTTCCAGAAGAGCGTCCGGGGCCAGGACCATCCTGCCTGGCCTGCGAGAGCCAACTCAGCAAGCGTGCTGTCACTGGCGTGGCTCCACGCCCTTTCCTCCAGCCTGTAAGGTCCTTACACATATTTAGGTTTGCTTCCCTGGGCAGGGTGGATAAAGTTCAGGAGCAGCTGGCCTGGGGCTCAGCTAAGGTTCACTCAGAGACCTCCACACCAGCTTTGCAATGAGGACGCTCCTTGTGGGGCTAAGGGGGGTGCCGGCAGGCAGGCTGCTGGCTGCATGTGAGAAAATTCCCCACCTCTGACCAACTTCATAATTGTTCATCAGTGTAGCAAGTGTCCTGATAGGGTTTTCCTTTTTTCTTTTTTTTCCATCTTTATTGGAGTATAATTGCTTTACAATGGTGTGTTAGTTTCTGCTGTATAACAAAGTGAATCAGCTATACGTATACACGTATCCCCTCCCTCTTGCATCTCCCTCCCTCCCACCCTCCCTATCCCACCTCTCTAAGTGGTCACAAAGCACCGAGCTGATCTCCCTGTGCTATGCGGCTGCTTCCCACTAGCTATCTATTTTACATTTGGTAGTGTACATATGTCCATGCCACTCTCTCACTTTGTCCCAGCTTACCCTTCCCCCTCCCCGTGTCCTCAAGTCCGTTCTCTAGTAGGTCTGTGTCTTTATTACCATCTTGCCCCTAGCTTCTTCCTGACTGATAAGGTTTTCATCTGTGTAACTGGCGGGTTCTTAATTAGCAGCTTGAATGGTGTTATCAAAAGTCCTGAATCAGGATTGAAATACCCCCCACATGTACAGGTGTAAGAACCTGGGGAGGCCGTGTGCACACAGCACCCTTAGGGCTTCCAACTTGACCCCTCAACATTCTGGTGTCCAGCCACTGCTTTCGGATTTCTGGGGGCCCAGTGCTGACTCTATGGGTTCCATAATCCAGCCTCTGTCTGCCTTAAGTAAGACCCACATTTCCGGGATCCTACAGAGCAGGGTCTGTGTGACTGTTCTGTAGCTTCTCTAACAAATGACCACAAGCTGGGTGGTTTAAAACGACAGGAATTCATCCTCCCCCAGTCCTGGAGACCAGACATCTGAGATCAAGGTCTCGCAGAACTAAAGTCCCTCTAGAGGCTCCAGGATAGGGTTCTTCCTGCCTTTTCCAGCTTTTGGGGGCTCCAGGCATCCCCAGGCTTGTGGCTGCATCCCTCCTGTCTCTGCCTCCATCTTCACGTGGCTTCTCCTCTGTGTCTGTGTCTCTCCTCTTTTGTCTCTTACCAGAACCCTGTCATTGGATTTAGGGCCACTCTAACCCAAGATGACCTTATCTCGAGATCCTTAACTACATCTGAAAAGACCCTTTTCCCAAATACGGTCCTGTTCATGTGTTCTGGGGGGACACATCTTTTGGGGCCACCATTCAACCCATTATCTGTGCATGAAATAACCCTCTCATTTTACGAGATTGCCAAGGTCCTGTATAGACTGGCACAGACATCAGCCATGTGAGTGGGGGTCTGGGGAGAATGAGGACCCAAGAAGCACCTGGAAAGGATCAAGTCGTGGTGAGCTCTTCCACCACGGGGCCATGAAAACAGCCACTCCACTCTGTCCGTGGAAAGGGTCCCAGTGCCAAGTCCAAAAGTAGTTACCTTGCAAAGCTGGCTCTTCTGGGATTTCATCATCAATAACATCATGTAACCAATAACTATGGTCTTGGAGGAATTGCTTTCTGGTGTATGATGATGGCACTGTCACTTTAGGCTCATCAGCCTAGAATAGAAATGTTTGAAGAGAAGAGTTTGGGAGATTGGGAAGGAATCTTCTTAGGGAGATTTTGAACCAATCTTCCCTGGTTGTCAAGGAAACCAAGAGGTTTGTTCAGGTTGTCAAGGAAACTGCTTTGAAGCACCATTACCTGAGTGGTGGCCTCAGCGTGAGCTGTGGTTTGAGAAAAGTGTGATGAGACTAAGCCTTAATTTCTGTGACAGCTGGGGAGGGGTTTGTAAAGTACCTTGGTTTTTAGGGCAAAGGTTCACTGCTGGAACCAAGTGTCTCCCAAAATGGGCCGAGCCTCAAGGTGTTTCTTTCCCCTTCATGCGAGAGTCCAGGGCAGGTGGGTGTCAGGGCCCAGGCTCTGTTCCCCTTGTTTCTCCTCCCTGCTTCTGGGTGGACAGCTCCAACCAGCAAGGTGGGATGACCATGTGGGCACCAAGCCCTCTGTCCTACCATGCAGACTGGCCAAGGCCCTCACCTCCTCCAACACTTCCCCTTGGTAACAGGAGACACTGTGCCCCAGCTGCAAGGGGTGGGAAGGCTGGGAGGTGCAGGGGAGCCATGAACAGGGAAAAGGGAAGTGGGTTCTGGTGGCCAGCTAGGCAGCCCTGCCATGAGGGTCACCCAGACACCAACACACAGTCTCTGGGTCCTGTGAAATGTGATTACACATCAGCATGATCTCTTCGATGCTCTGTGGTTCTGGAAATCCTATAGGAGGTGGTTCACAGCCGGTAAAGCTAATGTTCTCAGTGGAGGTAGTCAAGCCAAAGGTCTGCAGTTCAGACTGAAGGTGTCGATGTACATACAGAACAAAACCATCTAGTGTGAATGTAGTTCAGGCACGTTTAACATGAATGCAGTCATGTTATGCCTAAAATCTTCTATCTTGTGCCTCTCCTCAGGGACCCCCTCCTCAGTTCCTGAGGTTCCTGTAACTCACGTACAAGGGAATGGAGAGTGGGCTCTGTCCAGTCTGAGCCCTGAGTTACCCTGTGTGTGAGTCTGCTCGGGGATGCCATAACAAATACCACAGACAGGGCAGCTTAAACAACAGACCAATCTCTAGCCCTGGTTGCTGTCCGCAGGTTGGTTTCTCCTGAGGCCTCTCTGCTTGGCATATAGACAGCCATCTTCTCCCCATGTTCTCACATGGTTCCCCCTGTGCCTAAATGTGTCCTAATCTCTTCTTGTAGGACATTAGTCCTATTGGATTAGGATCCACCCTACTGACTGCATTTTACCTTGATCATCTCTTTAAAAACTCCATCTCCAAATACAGCCACATCCTGGGGTCCTGGGGGTTAGTGATTCAGCATATGAATTTTGGAGTACACGACTGAGCCCACGCCATCCTGCTTAGGAAAAAACACAGGTCTTGTCCCTCTTTCCCTCAAGTCACACGGGAATCATGCGATGGCTCAGGGAGAGGCCACTCCTGCAGTGTTTGTGTCCCAGCTGGGGAACCCTTCTCTGCTCTATTTGATCACACAGCAGCAGTGCCAGCCCCTTCCTGAGGTGAGCAGTTCTGGGGTTTTGTGCCATATTGCCTGGCTTGCTGAGGTGCTCAGTGTCAGGGAACCAAGAAGACAGCAGTCTAGTAAGGATGCCGGGGACTCTCAGGGCAATGGCAGATGTCTCACCAGACACCACAGCAAATGAGGGAAAACCTTTGGGGGGAATCACAAGAGGGAGAGAGTCACAGTCTCATTTATGCTTCAGAAAGACCACACTGGGGTGGGATATGAGATGCACCATGAGGGTGTTACCAAGTCCGAGCTCACACTGTTCGCTGCATGACAGGCCAATGAATCAGAGACGAGGTGTTGAGGCAAGGAATATGACTTCATTCGGAAAGCCGGCAGACCGAGAAGATGGCAGACTAGTGTCTCTGAAAAACCATCTTATCGGGGTTTGGATGCCAGCTTCTTTTATGGAACAGAAGGGGAGGAGATGAGGAAGTAAAGTAAAAACGTCATAAGATTTGCAAATGTCCCCTGGAATGGCCAGCCTCGGGGAGGTGAAGTGTCAATTTCTTCTTTCTTGACGCCATACACAGGTAGACAGGGTCAGAATGTACGAAGGCACTTTGGTTTAACATTCAGGCAGAGGGGCAGGGTTCCCTGAGGCAGGCCATTATGTATGACTATAATAACAAAAGCAACAAAGAGCAAAGGTTAAAGTCAAAGAAACAGATCGAACTTGGAGTCCTATTTAGCTCTTCCCTGTTAAAATTCCCCACTGTCAATGTCCATTCCACAGTCTTGTGGAAAAAGGGATGACAACGTTCTAACTGCCCAGTCAGATGGATCTTTCTGGGAGTGTCCGCCATTGGTGTCAGTGTTCCAAATGGTGAGATTTGTCTTTTGTTCCGCTTTGGAAGCGTCTACTTTACACCTGTAGATTTAAAAATATTCACAACCTAAAAGTTGAGAGTTATCAGGAATTTTGAGGGCTTCAAGCCCAGGAGGCCGCATCTCAAGTTAAGGAATTTAGCTTTTTTTTTTTTATGTATAGGAAGATGCAAGAGTCTGGGCTCACCAAAATCATTTTTTTTGATATGTACCACACCTATCTGGGACCTGTATCCTATATTTGCATATCCTGAGTTTCCTCAGAGCTCACCGGTTCATGTTGGAGTGCTGCAATCACTGACGACTGATCCTCTCCTCCTGGTCAGGAATTTGACCAATATTAGGGAGACATTTCATGATCGAATTTTGTCCCTTGGCGCTGGGAAGCCCATCCCAGGTCAGGCAAAAATTCTCAATATGCCACTCCAGGTGCTAATTTTCGGATTAGGCCCTATTGATAATTAAAGATTCTCTGGCTCCTCTGTCTAATTATGATAAAGTCAACATTTTCCCTTGTTGCTCCTTCCCATACTTAGAATCACATTATTACAATTATTTTATGTTATAAAAGTGATGTACTTCCTTAAGATTTTTAGCCACAGAAGTTTTGCTGGAGGCCTGGTTACACACTGGGTACTGCAAGAGACAACAATATTATAAAATAGACAGGATATAAGTAATGCAGCTAGTAACACTGACAAAGACAGAGTGCAGCAGGGAGACACTTGGAATTTGGAAGTAAAAACAAAATAAAACTATGATTATCATAATATCAAGTCCACAGGAGAGCCAGGTGGAGATGACAAATTCTGACAGGATCCAGTAGAGAGAAAAAGATAAAAGTTTTGTCTTTGTTTACAAAGTCATACTTCATCAACTTGTTGTAGGTCACAGCATAAGAGAAAATGTTTTTCCGAAAAACAAAGATTAAAGCCAGTATATTTCCCAAAGTCATAAAGTTATAAATCATATTTACCAGTTTATTCAGTCCCATGTCATTAATTCCTGTTGATCTGGATGAAATAATCAGGTTTCCCATTAGTTTTGTCATTTGTTGCCCAGTCCAGTGATATTAGCTAAAGGCTATCAGAAACTTATATTTGTTAAAAAGTTCCTTTCTATCAGTCTTCTTAAAAATCTTCATTTTGTAGAAGCATCCGGACAAAACTTAAAATAGGATGGTTATGCTGGCGAGGGCCTGCACTCTGCTAAGTACTCACCGCCCCCCACCAAGTGGCCGGACTCCAACACTGACCAGGGACTGGGTCTTGGTGCTCCGGCCTGGTGTCAGGCCTGAACCTCTGAGGTCAGAGAGCCTAGTTCAGGACATTGGACCACCAGAGACCTCCCGGCCCCACAGAATAACAATCAGCGAGAGCTCTCCGAAAGATCTCTGTCTCCACACTAAGACCCAGCTCCACCCAACGGTCAGCTAGCTCGAGTGCTGCACACCCCATGCCAAACAACTAGCAAGACAGGAACACAGACCCACCCATTAGCAGAGAGGCTGCCTAAAATCATACTAAGTTCACAGACACCCCAAAACACACCACCAGATGCGGCCCTGCCCACCAGAAACACAAGACCCCGCCCCACCCACCAGACACAGGCACTAGTGTGCTCCACCAGGAAGCCTACACAAGCCACTCACCCACTAGGGGCAGACACCGAAAACAAAAACAACGGTAACTATGAACTTGTAGGCTGCAAAAAGGAGACCTCAAACACAGTAAGTTAAACAAAATGAGAAGGCAGAGAAATATGCAGCAGATGAAGGAGCAAGGTAAAAACCCACCTGACCAAACAAATGAACAGGAAATAGGCAGTCAACCTGAAAAAGAATTCAGGTAATGATAGTAAACATGATCCAATATCTTGGAAATAGAATGGAGAAAATACAAGAAACGTTTAACAAGGACCTAGAAGAACTAAAGAGCAAACAAACAATGATGAAGAACACAATAAATGGAATTAAAAATTCTCTAGATGGAAATAATAGCAGAAAAACTGAGGCAGAACAGATAAATGACCTGGAAGATAAAACAGTGGAAATAACAACCACAGAGCAGAATAAAGAAAAAAGAATGAAAAGAATTGAGGACATTCTCAGAGACTTCTGGGACATTAAATGCACCAACATTCAAACTATAGCGGTCTCAGAAGAAGAAGAGAAAAAGAAAGGGTCTGAGAAAATATTTGAAGACATTATAGTTGAAAATGTCCCTAACATGGGGAAGGAAATAGTCAATCAAGTCCAGGAAGCACAGAGAGTCCCATACAGGACAAGGAGAAACACGCCAAGCCACATATTAATCAAACTTTCAAAAATTAAATACAAAGAAAAAATATTAAAAGCAGCAAGGGAGGGGGCTTCCAGGAAGATGGTGGAAGAGTAAGACGCGGAGATCACCTTCCTCCACACAGATACATCAGAAATACATCTACATGTGGAACTGCTCCTACAGAACACCTATTGAACGCTGGCAGAAGACCTCAGACCTCCCAAAAGGCAAGAAACTCCCCATGTACCTGGGTAAGGCAAAAGAAAAAAGAATAAACAAAGACAAAATGATAGGGATGGGACCTGTACCAGTCGGAGGGAGCTGTGAAGGAGAAAACGTTTCCACACACTAGAAGCCCCTTCGCGGGCAGAGACTGCGGGAAGCGGAGGGGGGAGCTTCGGAACCGCGGAGGAGAGCACAGCAACAGGGGTGCGGAAGGCAAAGCGGGGAGATTCCCGCACAGAGGATCGGTGTCAACCGGCACTCACCAGTCCGAGAGGCTTCTCTGCTCACCGGCCGGGGGCAGGCAGGGATGGGAGTCGAGGCTCCGGCTTCGGTCGGAGTGCAGGGAGAGGACTGGGGTTGGCGGCCTGAACACAGCCTGAAGGGGCTAGTGAGCCACAGCTAGCCGGGAGGGAGCCCGGGAAAAAGTCTGGACCTGCCGAAGAGGCAAGAGACTTTTTCTTCCCTCCTTGTTTCCTGGTGCGCGAGGAGAAGGGATTAAGAACGCTGCTTAAAGGAGCTCCAGAGACGGGCGAGAGCCGCGGCTAAAAGCGCGGACCCCAGAGACAGACATGAGATGCTAAGGCTGCTGCTGCTGCCACCAAGAAGCCTGTGTGCGAGCACAGGTCACTATCCACACCTCCCTTCCGGGGAGCCTGTGCAGCCCGCCACTGCCAGGGTCCTGGGATCCAGGGACAACTTCCCTGGGAGAACGCACGGTGTGCCTCAGGCTGCTGCAACGTCACGCCGGCCTCTGCCGCGGCAGGCTCGCCCCGCACTCCGTGCCCCTCCCTCCCCGCGGCCTGAGTGAGCCAGAGTCCCCGAAGCAGCTGATCCTTTAACCCCGTCCTGTCTGAGCGAAGAACAGACGCCCTCCGGTGACCTACACACAGAGGCCAAATCCAAAGCTGAGCCCCGGGAGCTGTGAGAACAAAGAGAAAGGGAAATCTCTCCCAGCAGCCTCAGGAGCAGCGGATTAAAGCTCCACAATCAACTTGATGTACCCTGCATCTGTGGAATACCTGAATAGACAATGAATCATCCCAAATTGAGGAGGTGGACTTTGAGAGCAAGATTTATGATTTTTTCCCCTTTTCCTGTTATTGTGAGTGGGTATGTGTATGCTTCTGTGTGAGATTTTGTCTGCATAGCTTTGCTTCCACCATCTGTACTAGGGTTCTATCTGTCCGTTGTTCTTTTGTTTGTTTTTTAAATTTTTTCTTAATAATTATTTTTTTTATTTTATCTTATTTTATTTTACTTTATCTTCTTTCTTTTTTTCTTCCTTCCCTCCTTCCTTCCTTCCTTCCTCCTTCCCTCCCTCCCTCCTTTCTTTCTTTCTCTCTTTCTACTTCTACTAATTCTTTCTACTTTTTCTCCCTTTTATTCTGAGCGGTGTGGATGAAAGTCTCTTGGTGCTGCAGCCAGGAGTCAGTGCTGTGCCTCTGAGGTGGGAGAGCCAACTTCAGGACACTGGTCCACAAGAGACCTCCCAGCTCCACATAATATCAAACAGCGAAAATCTCCCAGAGATCTCCATCTCAACACCAGCAGCCAGATACACTCAACGACCAGCAAGCTACAGTGCTGGACACCCTATGCCTAAAAACTAGCAAGACAGGAACACAAACCCACCCATTAGCAGAGAGGCTGCCTAAAATCATAATAAGTCCGCAGACACCCCAAAACACACCAACAGACGTGGACTTGCCCACCAGAAAGACAAGATCCAGCCTCATCCACCAGAACACAGGCACTAGTCCCTCCACCAGGAAGCCTACACAACCCACTGAAACAACCTTAGCCACTGGGGACAGACACCAAAAACAACGGGAACTACGAACATGCAGCCTACAAAAAGGAGACCCCAAACACAGTAAGATAAGCAAAATGAGAAGACAGAAAAACACACAGCAGTTGAAGGAGCAAGATAAAAACCCACCAGACCTCACAAATGAAGAGGAAACAGGCAGTCTACCTGAAAAAGAATTCAGAATAATGAGAGTAAAGATGATCCAAAATCTTGGAAATAGAATAAAGAAAATGCAAGAAACATTTAACAAGGACCTAGAAGAACTAAATATGAAACAAGCAACGATGAACAACCCAATAAATAAAATTAAAAATACTCTAGATGGGATCAACAGCAGAATAACTGAGGCAGAAGCACGGATAAGTGACCTGGAAGATAAAATAGTGGAAATAACTACTGCAGAGCAGAATAAAGAAAAAAGAATGAAAAGAACTGAGGACAGTCTCAGAGCCCTCTGGGACAACATTAAATGCACCAACATTCGAATTATAGGGGTTCCAGAAGAAGAAGAGAAAAAGAGAGGGACTGAGAAAATATTTGAAGAGATTATAGTTGAAAACTTCCCTAATATGGGAAAGGAAATAGTTAATCAAGTCCAGGGAGCACAGAGAGTCCCATACAGTATAAATCCAAGGAGAAATACGCCAAGACACTTATTAATCAAAGTGTCAAAAATTAACTACAAAGAAAACATATTAAAAGCAGCAAGGGAAAAACAACAAATAACACACAAGGGAATCCCCATAAGGTTAACAGCTGATCTTTCAGCAGAAACTCTGCAAGCCAGAAGGAACTGGCAGGACATATTTAAAGTGATGAAGGAGAAAAACCTGCAACCAAGTTTACTCTACCCAGCAAGGATCTCATTCAGATTTGATGGAGAAATTAAAACCTTTACAGACAAACAAAAGCTGAGAGAGTTCAGCACCACCAAACCAGCTTTACAACAAATGCTAAAGGAATTTCTCTAGGCAAGAAACACAAGAGAAGGAAAAGACCTACAATAACGAACCCAAAACAATTAAGAAAATGGGAATAGGAACATACATATCGATAATTACCTTAAATGTAAATACACTAAATGCTCCCACCAAAAGACACAGACTGGCTGAATGGATACAAAAATAAGACCCATATATATGCTGTCTACAAGAGACCCACTTCAGACCGAGAGACACATACAGACTGAAAGTAAGGGGATGGAAAAAGATATTTCATGCAAATGGAAAACAAAAGAAAGCTGGAGTAGCAATTCTCATATCAGACAAAATAGACTTTAAAATAAAGACTATTAGAAGAGACAAAGAAGGACACTACATAATGATGAAGGGATCGATCCAAGAAGAAGATATAACAATTGTAAATATTTATGCACCCAACATAAGAGCACCTCAATACATAAGGCAAATACTAACAGCCATAAAAGGGCAAATCGACAGTAACACATTCATACTAGGGGACTTTAACACCCCACTTTCACCAATGGACAGACCATCCAAAATGAAAATAAATAAGGAAACACAAGCTTTAAATGATACATTAAACAAGATGGACTTAATTGACATTTATAGGACATTCCATCCAAAAACAACAGAATACACATTTCTCTCAAGTGCTGATGGAACATTCTCCAGGACAGATCATATCTAGGGTCACAAATCAAGCCTTGGTAAATTTAAGAAAATTGAAATTGTATCAAGTATCTTTTCCGACCACAATGCTATGAGACTAGATATCAATTACAGGAAAAGATCTATACAAAATAAAAACTCATGGAAGCTAAACAATACACTGCTTAATAACGAAGAGATCACTGAAGAAATCAAAGGGGAAATCAAAAAATACCTAGATACAAATGAAAATGGAGACACGATGACCCAAAACCTATGGGATGCAGCAAAAGCAGTTCTAAGAGGGAATTTTATAGCAATACAATCCTACTTTAATAAACAGGAAACATCTCAAATTAACAACCTAACCTTGCACCTAAAGCAGTTAGAGAAAGAAGAAGAAAAAAACCCCAAAGTTAGCAGAAGGAAAGAAATCATAAAAATCAGATCAGAAATAAATGAAAAACAATTGAAGGAAACAATAGCAAAGCTCAATAAAACTAAAAGGTGGTTCTTTGAGAAGATAAACAAAATTGATAAACCATTAGCCAGACTCATCAAGAAAAAAAGGGAGAAGACTCAAATCAATAGAATTAGAAATGAAAAAGGAGAAGTAACAACTGACACTGCAGAAATACAAAAGATCATGAGAGATTACTACAAGCAACTCTATGCCAATAAAATGGACAACCTGGAAGAAATGGACAAATTCTTAGAAATGCACAACATTCCAAGACTGAATCAGGAAGAAATAGAAAATATGAACATACCAATCAGAAGCACTGAAATTGAAACTGTGATTAAAAATCTTCCAACAAACAAAAGCCCAGGACCAGATGGCTTCACAGGTGAATTCTATCAAACATTTAGAGAAGAGCTAACACCTATCCTTCTCAAACTCTTCCAAAATATAGCAGAGGGAGGAACACTCCCAAACTCATTGTACGAGGCCACCATCACCTTGATACCAAAACCAGACAAGGATGTCACAAAGAAAGAAAACTACAGGCCAATATCACTGATGAACATAGATGCAAAAATCCTCAACAAAATACTAGCAAACAGAATCTGACACCACATTAAAAGGATCACACACCATGATCAAGTGGGCTTTATTCCAGGAAGGCAAGGATTCTTCAATATACACAAATCAATCAATATGATAAACCATATTAACAACTTGAAGGAGAAAACCATATGATCATCTCAATAGATGCAGAGAACGCTTTCGACAAAATTCAACACCAATTTATGATAAAAACACTGCAGAAAGTAGGCACAGAGGGAACTTTCCTCCACATAATAAAGGCCATATATGACAAACCCACAGCCAACATCATCCTCAATGGTGAAAAACTGAAAGCATTTCCACTAAGATCAGGAACAAGACAAGGTTGCCCACTCTCACCACTCTTATTCAACATAGTTTTGGAAGTTTTAGCCACAGCAATCAGAGAAGAAAAGGAAATAAAAGGAATCCAAATCGGAAAAGAAGAAGTAAAGCTGTCACTGTTTTCAGATGACATGATACTATACATAGAGAATCCTAAAGATGCTACCAGAAAACAACTAGAGATAATCGATGAATTTGGTAAAGTTGCAGATACAAAATTAATGCACAGAAATCTCTGACATTCCTATACACTAATGATGAAAAATCTGAAAGTGAAATCAATAAAACATTCCCATTTACCATTGCAACAAAAAGAATAAAATATCTGGGAATAAACCTACCTAAGGAGACAAAAGACCTGTATGCAGAAAATTATAAGACACTGATGAAAGAAATTAAAGATGATACAAATAGATGGAGAGATATACCAAGTTCTTGGATTGGAAGAATCAACATTGTGAAAATGACTCTACTACCCAAAGCAATCTACAGATTCAATGCAATCCCTATCAAACTACCACTGGCATTTTTCACAGAACTGTAACAAAAAATTTCACAATTTGTATGGTAACACAGAAGACCCCGAATAGCCAAAGCAATCTTGAGAACGAAAAACAGAGCTGGAGGAATCAGGCTCCCTGACTTCAGACTATACTACAAAGCTACAGTAATCAAGACAGTATGGTACTGGCACAAAAACAGAAAGATAGATCAATGGAACAGGATAGAAAGCCCAGAGATAAACCCACGCACATATGGTCATCTTATCTTTGATAAAGGAGGCAGGAATGTACAGTGGAGAAAGGACAGCCTCTTCAATAAGTGGTGCTGGGAAAACTGGACAGGTACATGTAAAAGTATGAGATTAGAACACTCCCTAACACCACACACAAAAATAAGCTCAAAATGGATTAAAGACCTAAATGTAAGGCCAGAAACTATCAAACTCTTAGAGGAAAACATAGGGAGAACACTCCGTGACATAAATCACAGCAAGATCCTTTTTGACCCACCTCCTAGAGAAATGGAAATAAAAACAAAAATAAACAAATGGGACCTAATGAAACTTCAAAGCTTTTGCACAGCAAAGGAAACCATAAACAAGACCAAAAGACAACACTCACAATGGGAGAAAATATTTGCAAATGAAGCAACTGACAAAGGATTAATCTCCAAAATATACAAGCAGCTCATGCAGCTCAATACCAACAAAACAAATAACCCAATCCAAAAATGGGCAGAAGACCTAAATAGACATTTTTCCAAAGAAGATATACAGATTGCCAACAAACACATGAAAGGATGCTGAACATCACTAATCATTAGAGAAATGCAAATCAAAACTACAATGAGGTATCAGCTCACACCAGTCAGAATGGCCATTATTAGAAAAATCTACAAGCAATAAATGCTGGAGAGGGTGTGGAGAAATGGGAACCCTCTTGCACCGTTGGTAGGAATGTAAATTGATACAGCCACTATGGAGAACAGTTTGGAGGTTCCTTAAAAAACTGAAAATAGAACTACCATATGACCCAGCAATCCCACTACTGGGCATATACCCTGAGAAAACCATAATTCAAAAAGAGTCGTGTACCACAATGTTCATGGCAGCACTATTTACAATAGCCAGGACATGGAAGCAACCTAAGTGTCCATCGACAGATGAGTCGATAAAGAAGATGTGGCACATATATACAATGGAATATTACTCAGCCATAAAAAGAAATGAAATTGAGTTATTTGTAGTGAGGTGGATGGGCCTAGAGTCTGTCATACAGAATGAAGTAAGTCAGAAAGAGAAATACACATACCGTATGCTAATACATATATATGGAGTCTAAAAAAAAAAAATGTTTCTGATGAACCTAGGGTCAGGACAGGAATAAAGATGCAGATGTAGAGAATGGACCTGAGGACAGGGGGAGAGGGAAGGTTAAGCTGGATCGAATTGAGAGAGTAGCACTGACATATATACACTACCAGATGTAAAATAGATAGCTAGTGGGAAGCAGCTGCATCGCACAGGGAGATCAGCTCTGTGCTTTGTGACCACATAGAGGGGTGGGATAGGGAGGGTGGGAGGGAGACGCAAAAGGCAGGGGATATGGGGTATATGTATACATATAGCTGATTCACACTGTTATACAGCAGAAACTAACACAACATTGTAAAGCAATTATACTCCAATAAAGATGTTAAAAAAATAAAATAATAAAAAGACATGAAAAATTGTCAACGTCATGAATAATTAGAGATATGCAAATCCAAACAACAAAGCAGTATCGCCTCACACCAGGCAGAATGGCCATCAGCAAAAAGTCTACAAACATTAAGTGCTGAAGAGGTTGTGGAGAAATGCGTACCCTCCTATGCTGTTGGAGATATGTAAACTTTTAACAGCCACTAATGTGAACAGAATGGAGGTGTCTTCAAAAGGTAAAAATTGAGTTATGATATGATCTGCCAGACCCACTACTGGGCCTATAACTCGAGGAAACCAGAATTGAAAAGTCAGAGACACCCAAACCTGCACTGCAGCATATTTACAACAGCCAAGACTTGTAAGCCACGAAAATGTCCATCGACACATGAATGGACAAAGAATAAGTGATACATGTACACAGTGGTATATAAGCCCGGAAAAAGAATGAAACATTGATTGCCCTTTGCAGCACCATAGATGAGCCTAGAAATAAGCATACTGTGTGAAATAAGTCATAAAGAGAAAGACAAATATCCTATGATATCATTTATGGGATTATCTAAAAATTGATACCAAGGGGGCTTCCCTGGTGGCACAGTGGTTGGGAGTCCGACTGCCGGTGCAGGGGATACGGGTTCGTGCCCTGGTCCGGGAAGATCCCACATGCCGTGGAGCGGCTGGGTCCGTGAGCCATGGCCGCTGAGCCTGCGCCAAGGAACATATTTTCACACAGAAAGACACTCACAGACTTAGAAGACAAACCTATGGTTAAACAAAAGGAAAGTTGGGAGGAATGGATAAGTTAGGATACGGGAGTTAACATACATATACTAACACATGTAACATATGTAATCACCAAAGACCACCTTGTACCAAGGAACGTCTACTCAACACTGTGTAATAACCTACATGGGAACAGGATCTGAAGATGAATAGATATATGTATATGTATAAAGGAACCATATTCTCTACACCTATAACAAACAAATTTTTTTTTCAAAAATTGTCCTGAGGTCGGTAATAGACAAAAAAGTTCAATACAGGGCAAATTTTCAAGAAGACAATTTCAAGATGTAAATTTTACTCACACTTTAAAAAAAAAAAAGGACATGGCAAAATGCTCAATATCACGAATTATTAGAGTCATACAAATCCTAACTACGAAAAGGAGCGGCAAAGGAATGAGACACAAGCCCTTGGGTGTTTGTCCAGGTACATTCCACTCTAATTTCCAATCAGCAAAAGGACTTTCCCTAAGGCTCAGGTTGCCCCAATTACCAGAGCGGGACATGAAGATATCAGGCTGGTTTGTGGACAATTCCCAAAACAACAACTTGAAAACTGGTGCTTGGGGGAACTACATAGTCATAAGGCCCTCGAGGCTGTAAATGACACATATGTCTTGGGGTTATTTATGGAAAACAACTTCAAAACGAGGCAGAATTTCAGGAACCAGATATCAAGATGTAAATTTCCCTCAGAGTGATTTTATTATTTTTTTTTAAATGCCCACCAGAAGCTGCTCAACATCGGAAATTGTAGGTAATGCAAAAAAGACTACAACGAGGTATCACCTCTCACCTGTCAGAATGACCATCACCACAAAGTCTCAAAAGAATAAACACTGGAGAGAGTGTGAAGAAAAGGGAACCATGTTATACTGTTGCTGGGAATAAAATTTACTAACAGGCACTCTGGAGAACAGTATAGAGGTTCTTTAAAAATAGAAAAATAGAGCTACCTTAGGATCCAATAATTCCACTTCTGGGTGTAAATCCGGGGAAAACCAGGAATTGACAAGACACATACACCCCAACGTTCACTGTAGCGCTGTTTCCAAGAGCTTAGACTAGGAAGCAATGACAGTGTCCATAGAAGGATGAATGGATAAAGAAGATGTTAGACATATATACACTGGAATATTACTCAACCATGAAATGAATGAAATAAGGCCAGTTGCAGCACCTTGGATGTACCTACATGATCACACTAAGTGACATAAATCAGACAGGGAAAGATAAATTTCATATGATATCACTTAGAGGTGGAATCTAAAAATTGATACAAATGAACTAACTTACAAAACAGACAGAGAGTCACAGATTTAGAAAACAAACTTATGGCTACCAAAGGGGAAAGGTGGCGGGGGGGGGGGGGGGGGACGGGGAGGCATAAACCAGGAGGTTGAAATTGGAATACATATTCTTATATAGAGAAAATAGATAATCAATAAGGACCTACTGTATAGCACAGGGAATTCAACCCCACAGATTCTAATAACCAAAAAAGAATACATAAGAATATGTAAGGATCCAAAAAAGAATATATAGACATCTTTGTATAACTGATTCCAGTTGTACTCAAAAGAGGAACACAACTTTGTAAGTCAGCTATACTCCATTATACAATGAAAATTAAATTCCAAAAAAAAACAATAAAAAAACAGAGAGAGAGAGAGAGAGAAATGGTTTCTAAATTGCTTCAGGTGCAATGACCCAAATTGGCATCACATCCCTGGAGCCAGAGCTGGCTTGGGTGCCAAGGCTGCGCTGTCATGGGGCTGAGAGAGCTGGGGAGGGAGTGCCAGCAAATGAGGTGCCCCTAGAATTGCACTGCCTGATCCCACTACAAGGATCCAAAATCCCCAGGTCCAGGCAAGGCCCCCTACTGCTAAAACATGGCTCAGACGCCGAAAGGATGGGGGACGCCCTGGGCTGGAAAAGATTTAAAAAGTCACCTAGTCTCCACTTCTGCTGGTATTGGGGTTCCCACCTCTAGACTTTTTTTAGAGCCACCCCACAGATTAAGACAGCACCCTCAACAGCCGGTTGTACAGCGTGGAATTTGTCCCGGGGATGAACGGGAAGGGGGGGAAGGAATGAGACAGAAGCCCTAGGGTGTTTGGACAGGAACAAGCCATTCTAATTTCCAATCAGGAAGAGGAATTTCCCGAAGGCTTAGGTTGCCCCAGTAACAAGAGTGGGACTTGAAGCATCCTGCCCCTTTGTGGCAGGTTCCCGAAACAACAAGTGGAAAACCAGTGCTCGAGGGCACTGCTATTCACAAGGCCTGCAGGGTAGTAAATGACACCTGTCCTAGAAAAATGTATTGGAATAAGAAATTGAAAAGGACTTGAAAATAAGGCAGACTTGCAGGAACCGGATTTCAGGAGGTACATTTGACTTGCCATTAAAGCCCATGAAAAGCTGCTCAACATTGCCAATGATTCGGTTGGCCACAAAGGGCGTTCAGGTTTGTGGCCAACCGAATATGCAGGAAATGCAAATCAACAATACAAAGAGGTATCATCTCGCACCAGTCAGAATGGCCATCCTCACAAAGTCTAAAAACAAGAAATGCTGGAGAGGGCCAGGAGAAAAGGGAACCCTGCTACGCTGATGGTGGGAATGTAAATTGCTAACAGCCACTCTGGAGAACAGTATGGAGTTTCCTTAAAAATCGAAAACATAAGAGCTACAGAGGATACAGCACTTCCACTGCTCGGGGTGTATCTTGGGGAAATCATAAATCGACAGGACACAGGCACCCAATGTGTAGTGCTGCCCTGCTTTCAAGAGCCTCTACTTGAAAGCAACTTAAATGTCCTTGGAAGAAAAACTGGATAAAGAAGATGTGGTACTTATATACAATGGAATATTACTCAGCCATGAAATGAAGGAAATGTGGCCATTTGTAGGAACTCAGATGGACCTAGATACGATCATACTAAGTGACATACGTCAGACAGAGAAAGAGAAATATCACATGATATCACTTATAGGTGGAATCTAAAAATTGATACAAATGAACAAACTTACAAAATAGAAACAGAGTCACAGATTTAGAAAACAAACTTATATTTACCAAAGGGTGGTGTGAGGGGAGGAGGTATAAACCAGGAGGTTTAAATTAGCATACATACCCTTACATAGAGAAAATAGTTAATCCATAGGGACCCACTGTATAGCACATAGAACTGGAATCAATGCACTGTAATAGCCAAAAAAGAATATATGAGAATGGCAAAAATCTGAAGAAGAATATATAGATGTCTCTTTGTAAGTGAATCAGGATGCTGTACAATAGAAAGAAACACAACATTGTAAATCTGCTATACTCCATTAGAAAAATAAACTTAAAAACAAAGAGAGAGAGAGAAAGTGTTCCTAAATTCATTCAGGGGCAGTGACCCAACCTGGTGTCACATCATCTGGAGCCAGAGCTGGATGGGGACCCATGGCTAGACTGCCATGGGGCTGAGAGACCTGATAAGGTTCTGCCAGCAAACAATCCCCATTGGATTTGTACTGCCTAATCCCCACTTCATGGGTCCCAAAACACCAGGTGCAGGGGAGCCAACCTAAAGTTAAACATGCCTGGGAAACCCAAAGGATGGTGGACCCTCGGGGGGGGGGGGGGGGGGGGGAGAGATTTTAAAAGTCACCTAATATCCACATCTCCAGATGGTGGGGTTCCCACCTCCAACCTCTTTCCTTAGAGTCTCCCCACTAGGGCAACACAACAGACTCAACAGCCAGCTTTGCACGTGTTTAAATTTTTCCGGTGGATGGAGGGTTGTGGGGGAAGGGAAGAGACCTTAAGCCCTGGAGTGTTTGGACAGGCACAGGCCACTCTAATTTGCAATCAGGGAGAGGACTTTCCCAAAGGCTCAGGTTGCCCCAGTAACCAGAATGGGGCTTCAAGAACTCCACAAGGTGTCAACCTTGTGGCCATTCCCCGAAACAACAAGTTGAAAACCGGTGCTCAGGGGCACTGCAATTCACAAAGCCCGCAGGGTTGTAAATGACACTTATCCTCGAAACAAGACTTAGGGTAAGTAATTGAAAAGGACTTGAAAAGGCAGAACTGCAAGAACCGGATTTCAAGAGGTACATATGAGCCGCCATTAAAAAACATGAAAATCTGCTCAACATCGCTGATGATTGGCTTGGCCAAAAACGGCATTCAGCTTTATCCATAAGGTATTAACGAAAAAACCAAATGCTCTTTTTGGCCAACCCAATATTCGGGAAATGCAAGTCAACACTACAAAGAGGTATCAGCTCACACCAGTCTAAAAACAAGAAATGCTGGAGAGGACGTGGAGAAAAGGGAACCCAGCTATGCTGATGGTGGGAATGTAAACTGCTATCAGCCACTCTGGGGAACATTATGGAGTTTCCTTAAAAATCTAAAAAACTGAGCTACAGAAAATACGGCAATTCCACTCGTGGGCACATATCTTGGGAAAAGTATAAATCGACAAGGCACATGCACCCCAACATGAAGTGCAGCCCTGTTTAAAAGATGCTAGACTCGGGACATCCCTGGTGGCACAGTGGTTAAGAATCCTCCTGCCAATGCAGGGGACACGGGTTCGAGCCCTCGTCTGGAAAGACCCCATGTGCCGTGGAGCAACAAAGCCAGTGCACCACAACTACTGAGCCTGCACTCTAGAGCCCATGCTCCGCAACAAGAGAAGCCACCGCAATGGGAAGCTCGTGCACCGCAACGAAGAGTAGCCCCCACTCGCCGCAACTAGAGAAAGCCTGCGCGCAGCAACGAAGACCCAATGCAGCCAAAAATAAATTAAAATAAAAAAACAGATGCTAGACTTGGAAGCAACCTAACTGTCCTTGGAAGGAAGAATGGATAAAGAAGATGTGGTATTTATGTACAATGGAATATTACTCAGCCATAAAATGAAGGAAATAAGGCCAGTTCCCACAACTCGGATGGATCTAGATACAATCATACTAAGTGACATAAGTCAGACAAAGAGAAATATCATATGATATCACCTAGGTGGAATCTCAAAATTGATACAAATGAACAAACTTACAAAACAGAAGCAGAGTCACAGATTTAGAAAACAAACTTATGGCTACCAAAGGGGAAAGGAATGGGGGGGGGAGTATAAACCAGGAAGTTTAAATTAGCATACATGCCCTTACATAAATAGGTAATCAATAAGGACCTACTGTACAGTACATAGAATTCGACTCAACACACTGTAATAACCAAAAAAGAATATATAAGACTGGTAAGAATCTGAAAAAGGATATATATTTGTCTCTCTGTAAGTGGTTCAAGTGGATGTACACCAGAAAGAAACACAGCATTTTAAATCATCTACATTCCATTATAAAAATAAAGTTAAAGTACATAAACAAAGAAAGTGAGAGACAAATTGTTACTATTTGTTCAGGGGTGGTGAGGCAACCTGGTGTTATGTCATCTGAAGCCAGTGCTGGCTTGGGTCCCAAGGCTGGACTGTCATGGGGCTGCGGGAGCTGGTGAGGATGGGCCAGCAAATGCAGCCCCATTGGAGTTATACTGCCTGATCCTCACTCCATGGGTACAAACTCTCCAGTTGCAGGGAAGCCAACCTACAGCTAAAACATGCCTGGGACACACAAAGGATGGTGGACCCCGTGGGCAGGAAGAGATTTGAAAAGTCACCTCATCTCCTCATCTCCTGGTGCTCGGGTTCCCCCCTCCAGCCTCTTTCCTTAGAGTCTCCCTGCTTGGGGAAGGTTCACCCTCAACAGCCAGTTTTGCACGGCTTGGAATTTGTCCGGGGGATGAAGGGGAAGTGGGGGAAGGAATGAGACACCACCCCTAGGTGTTTGGACAGGCACATGCCACTCTAATTTCCAATCAGTAAGAGGAATTTCCCGAAGGCTCGTGGTGCCCCAGTAACCACAATGGGTCTTGAAGCAATCCTTCCGCTTTGTGCCTTTTCCCGAAATAACAACTCGAAAACTGATGCTCAGGGGCACTGCATATTCACAAGGCCTGCAGGGTTGTAAACGACACCTGTGCTCCAAAAATGTCATGGGATAAGTAATCAAAAAGGACTTGAAAAGTAGGCAGAATGCAGGAACCATATTTCCAGTGGTAAATTTTACTCCCACTGTTTGGAAAAACAAAGTACATGAAAAGCTGCTGAACAATGCCAAGAAGGAAGGAAATGCAAATCCACACTACGAGGTATCACCTTTCACGAGTCAGAATGGCTCTCATCAGAAAGTCTAAAAGGAAGAAATGCTGAGAGGGCGTGGTTCCTCCAAAATCTAAAAATTGAGCTAGCAGAGGATACTGCAATTCCACTCCTGGGTGTCAATCTGGGGAAAACTATAAATCGACAAGATACACCCAAACGTTCATTGTATCATGGTTTACAAGAGCCTCAACTTGGAAGCAATAAAAAGTATCCACTCACGTATGAATGGATAAAGAAGAGATGGTACATATAAACAATGCAGTATTACTCAACCCTAAAATGAATGATATAAGCCCATTTGCAGGAACTCGGACAGACCTAGATAGGATCATACTAAGTGACATAAGTCAGATAGAGAAAGATAAATTTCATATGATATCACTTAGTGGTGGAATCTAAATATTGATACAAAAAACTCACTTACAAGACAGACACTGAATCCCAGACTTAGAAAACAAAATTATGGCTACCAACGAGAAAGGTAGGGGAGGGAGGAGGCATAAATTAAGAGGGTTAAATTAGCATACATACCCTTATATAGAAAAAAGAGATAAGTTTCTACAGTGTAGCACGGGGAACTCAACAAAACACACTGTAACGACCTCAAAGAAAAAAGAATCTAAAAAGAATATATAGATGTCTTTGCATAAGTGATTCAACTTGCTGTTCACCAAAAAGAAACACAACGTGTAAATCAGCTATACTCCTCTATACAAATAAAATTAAATTACAAATAAGGAAACGGGGGGGAGAGACGGGCTTCCCTGGTGGCGCAGTGGTTGAGAGTCCGCCTGCCGATGCAGGGGACACGGGTTCGTGCCCCGGTCCGGGAAGATCCCACATGCCGCGGAGCGGCTGGGCCCGTGAGCCATGGCCACTGAGCCTGCACGTCCGGAGCCTGTGCTCCGCAACGGGAGAGGCCACAACAGTGAGAGGCCCGCGTACCGCAAAAAAAAAAAAAGCGAGGAAGAGAGAAATGGTTATTCAGTTTCCTGAGGTACAGTGACCCAACCTGGACTCACATCAAAGGAGCCAGAGCTGGCTTGGGTCCCCAGGCGGCACTGTCATGGGGCTGAGGGAGCTGGGGAAGTAGTGCCAGCAACTGCAGCCCCCTTGGACTTGTACTGCCTGGTCCCCACTACATGGATCCATATTCACCAGGTCCAGGCAAGCCCCCCTACAGCTAAATTATGCCTCAACACCCTAAGGATGGTGGACCCTCTGGGCTGGAAGCGATCTGAAGATTCACCTGGTCTCCACATCGCCCGATGTTTGGGTTCCCACCTCTAGCCTTTTTTTTTTTTTTTTTTTTTTACAGTCGCCCCACCTGCAGGAGACAGCGTCCTCAACAGGCGGTTGGGAGGAGCTTGGAATTAGTCCAGGGCATGCTGGGTTGGGGGGGAGAAGGAATGAGATACAAATCCTTGAATGTTTGGGCTGGCACATTCCCCTCTAATTTCCAATCAGGAACAGGATTCTCCCTAAGGCTCAGGTTGCCCCAGTAAACAAAGTGAGGCATGAAGAAATCCTGCCGCCTTGCGGCCGTTTCCCGAAACAACAACTTGAAACCCGGTGCTTAATGGCACTGCATATTCACAAGGCCCTCGAAACTGTAAATGTCAGCTGCGTCTTGAAGCTAGACATCTAAAATGACTTCAAATTAAGGCAGAATTTCAGGAACTGGATTTTAAGTGGTAAATTTTACTCCCACTGTTTGGAAAAACATAAAGCACATGAAAAGCTGCTCCACATCACAAAGAGGAGGGAAATGCAAATAGCACTACAATGAGGTATCACATTTCATGAGTCAGAATGGCTCTCATCAGAAAGTCTAAAAGGAAGAAATGCTGGATGGCACGTGGAAAAAAAGGAACCCTGCTACAGCGGCTGCTGAGAATGTAAATTGCTAACAGCCACTCTGGAGAACAGTATGGTGGTTCCTTGAAAATCTAAAAACAGAGCTACCAAGCTACAGACCTACTAGAGAATGGACTTGAGGATGTGGGGAGGAGGAAGGGTAAGCTGGGACAAAGTGAGAGAGTGGCATGGACATATATACACTACCAAACGTAAAATACATAGCTAGTGGGAAGCAGCCGCATGGCACAGGGAGATCAGCTCGGTGCTTTGTGACCACCTAGAGGGGGGGGATAGGGAGGGTGGGAGGGAGGGAGACGCAAGAGGGAAGAGGTATGGGAACATATGTATATGTATAACTGATTCACTTTGTTATAAAGCAGAAACTAACACACCATTGTAAAGCAATTATACTCCAATAAAGATGTTAAAAAAATAAAAATAAAAACTGAGCTACCAGAGGATACTGCAACTCCACTCCTAGGTGTCAATCCAGGGAAAACCATAAATCGACAAGACACATGCACCCCAACGTTCACTGTAGCGCTGTTTATGAGAGCCTCGACTTGGAAGCAACAAAAGTCTCCGTCGAAGGATGAATGGATAAAGAAGATATGGTACGTATAAACAATGGAATATTAACCATGAAATGAATGAAATAAGGCCAGTTGTAACAACTCGGACAGACCTAGATATCATCATACTAAATGACATAAGTCAGACAGAGGAAGATAAATTTCATATGATATCATTTAGTGGTGGAATCTAAAAATCAATACAAATGAACTAACTTCCAAAATGGACACAGAATCACAGACTTAGAAAACAAATTCATGGCTACCAACAGGAAAGGTGGGGGAGGGGAGAGGCATAAATTAGGAGGTTTCAATTACCGTACATACCCTTATATAGAGAAAACAGATAATCAATAAGGACCTGCTATATAGCACAGGGAACTCGGCTCAACACACTGCAATGACCTCAAAGGAAAAGGAATCTGAAAAAGAAAATATAGATGTCTCTGTATAAGTAATTCAAGTTGCTGTACACCAAAAAGAAATGCAACATTTTAAAACAGCTATACTCCTCCATACAATTAAGTTACAAAAAAAAGAGAGAGAGAGAGAGATGGTTACTAAATTTTTTGAGTCCCAGTGACCCAAACTGGCGTCACATCCCTGGAGCCAGAGCTGGCTTAGGTCCCCAGGAGGCACTGTCATGGGGCTGAGAGAGCTGGGGAAGTAGTGTCAGCAAGTTCAGCCTCCTTAGACTTGTACTGCCTGGTGCCAGATACAGGGGACCAAATTCTCCAGGTCCAGGCAAGCCTGGCTACAGCTAAATCATGCCTAGCACACCCAAAGGATGGTGGACCCTCTGAGCTGGAAGAAATTTGAAAAGTCACCTGCTCTCCACATCTCCTGGTGTTGGGGTTCCCACAGCTAGCCTTTTGTTTTCTACAGTTGCCCCACCTGCAGGAGACAGCATCCTCAACAGGCAGTTGGGCGGGGCTTGGAATTAGTCCAGGGCATGATGGGTAGCGGGGAAGAAGGAATGAGATACAAGTCCTTGAATGTTTGGGCTGGCACATTCCCCTCTAATTTCCAATCAGGAAAAGGATTCTCCCTAAGGCTCAGGTTGCCCCAATAAACAAAGTGAGGCATGAAGAAATCCTGCTGCCTTGTGGTCATTTCCCAAAACAACAACTTGAAAACTCGTGCTTAAGAACACTGCAAAATAGATAACTAATAAGAACCTGCTGTATAAAAAATAAATAAATTTAAAAAATTTTTAAAAAGAACACTGCATATTCACAAGGCCCTCAAGACTGTACATGACACCTGTGTCTTGGGGCTAGTCATCTAAAACGACTTCGGAACAAGGCAGAATTTCAGGAACCGGATTTCAAGTGGTAAATTTTACTCCCACTGTTTGGAAAAACATAAAGCACATGAAAAGCTGCTCAACATGGCAAACTAGGAGGGTAATGCAAATCAACACTACAAGGAGGTATCACCTTTCAGGAGTCAGAATGGCTGTCATCAGAAAATCTAAAAGGAAGAAATGCTGTAGAGGGCATGGACAAAATGGATCCCTGCTACTCAGCTGCTGGGAATGTAAATTGCTAACAGCCACTCTGGAGAACAGTATGGCAGTTCCTTGAAAATCTAAAAACAGAGCTACCAGAGGATACTGCAATTCCACTCCTGGGTGTCAATCCAGGGAAAACCATAAATCGACAAGACACATGCACCCCAACATTCACTGTAGCACTGTTTACAAGAGCCTCGAATTGGAAGCAACGAAAGTATCCACTGAAGGATGAATGGATAAAGAAGATGTGGTACATATATACAATGGAGTATTAGTCAACCATGAAATGAATGAAATAAGGCCATTGCAGCAACTCAGATGAAACTAGATACAATCATACTAAGTGACATAAGTCAGACAGAGAAAGAGAAATATCATATGATACCACTTATAGGTGGAATCTAAAACTTGATACAAATGAACAAACTACAAAACAGAAACAGAGTCACAGACTTAGAAAACAAACTTATGGCTACCAACGGGGAAGGTGGGGGATGAGGGGAGACATAAATTAGGAGGTTTAAATTAGCATACATACCCTTATAGAGAGAAAACAGATAATCAATAAGGACCTACTGTGTAGCACAGGGAACTCGACACAACACACTGCAATGACCTCAAAGGAAAAAGAATCTGAAAAAGAATCCATAGACGTCTCTGTGTAAGTAATTCAAGTTGCTGTACACCAAAAAGAAACACAACATTGTAAAACAGCTATAGTCCTCTATACAATTAAAATTAAGTTCCAAAAAAAAAGAGAGAAATGGTTACTAACTTTCTTGAGGTGCCCATGACCCAGCCTGGCCTCACATCCCTGGAGCCAGAGCTGGCTTGGGTCCCCAGGTGGCACTGTCATGGGGCTGAGGGAACTGGGGAAGTAGTGCCAGCAAATGAGGCACCCCCGGAATTGCACTGCCTGATCCCACTACAAGGATCCAAATTCTCCAGGTCCAGGCGAGACCCCCTACAGCTAAATCATGCCTCAGTGCCCAAAGGATGGTGGACCCTCTGGGCTGGAAGAGATTGGAAAAGTCACTTGGTCTCCACATCTGTCAGTGCTGGGGTTCCCACCTCTAAAAACATAACCTTGAGTGAAATAAGGTGCAGAAGAGTACATAGAGTGTAATTCCATAATTCCTAAACCGCATGGCTTAGGCATGTGTGTCTAAGTGGTAAAATACTATGAAGAAAAACAAGTAAATAATTATCATATAAGTGAGGACAGTAGTTACCTTTTGGAGGAGGAACACTTTGTAGTTACAAATGGATACATGAAGCACAGGGATAGTTTCTGAGTTGCCAATACTATTCTATTCCTTGACTTGGATGGTGGTTAACAAATGTTCACTCCATAGCTGTTTCTTAAAACAATGTATATAATTGTATGCATGTTTCTGTATGTATATTACAGGTGACCCCTGCACAATGAGGGCATTAGGGGTGACAACCCCATGCAGTCAAAAATAGGAGTACTTTAATCTGCGCCTCAAAAACAAAGGAATTGATAAATGACTCACCCAAGGGCATGAAGCTGAAACAGTTTGGATAGCATCAGGACTCAAACCCTAGTTCTTTTGATTCCACATATTGTGATTTCTAATTGAACACAAACTTTTCCCCACACTTAAAGATCTGTAAAATGAAAATACAAGTACTATATCTATTGGGGAAAAAATCTGCATATTAAGTGGACCCATTCAGTTCAAACCCATGTTGTTCAAGGTTTAGCTATCTATATCACAATAAAAAATTGTATGAGTCATACTATTAATTTGTTAATTTATTCAATAAATACTTATGGAGCAACTTTAGGATGAAAGGCACAGTTCCAACGAGCGTACAGTAATAGAAAGAGAAGGTCTCTATTCTCATGGAGCTTACAGCTTTGTGGGAAGATAGACAGTAAAAAGTAAGCCAATAAAAAGTAATTTCAGATTACAATAAAGAGTACAAAAAACAGGGCTACATACAATAGAAGGAGGCGTTGGGGATGAGAGCCTTGAGCCAGATTTGTCAGAGCAGGACTCTCTGAGGAGATGACATTTGAGAACTGGAGAGTGAGGCACCTCATATAATAATTTGGAGTAAGTGAAAGGCACAAACTTAGGGGAAGTGCCTTTCAGGGAAAGAAAATAAGTTCAGAGCTCAGAAAAGTCTGGAGAAGGAGAAGTGACACGGGAAGGACCTGCAAGCTAACATCAAACATCTGAAGGATTTGCTTTGGATGGACTCAAGGAAGTGGAGTGAGGATCAGCAGGTAAGCCGCAACTAAGGCGCCCGCAGGCTGCGTCTAAGACCCAGCACAACCAAATAAATAAATAAATAATTTTTTTTTTTAAAGAAAATATCAACTTAAAATCATAGACTGTCAGAGCTAGAGGAGACTAGGAGCAGACAATCTGAATGCCCTCGTTTTACATGAGGCCCAGGGACAGGGCAGGGCCCGCCAAAGAATTGACAGTACAGCCTGTAATGGCAGAGACAAGCTTTAATCTAAGCTTGCTACCTCTTCCTCCAGCGCTGTACCGTTATTTAACTTGTAGTCCTCTCAAAAGCCATACGTGTTAGAACTTGCTAAATGTGGCCAGTCCACAAAGGCGTCAGGAGGCAGGCCACAGAGGAATTTTTTTTTTTTTTTTTTTGCGGTACGCGGGCCTCTCACTGCTGTGGCCTCTCCCGATGCAGAGCACAGGCTCCGGACGCGTAGTCCCAGCGGCCATGTCTCACGGGCCCAGCCGCTTGGCGGCACGTGGGATCCTCGCGGACCGGGGCACGAACCCGAGCCCCCCGCATCGGCAGGCGGACTCTCAACCACTGCACCACCAGGGAAGCCCCCCACGGTGTAATTTATATTCTTTATTGACACTGTTAAAACTTGTACAACTTGCAAAACCACAGTGACATCTAGTGGTGCTATTTGATAATGCAACTTTTGATGCAACCCTCGGTTTAAGCAAGCTTGTCGTAAAAAAACAAATATTGTTCTGTCATCTGGGGTTGGTCTGCTTTCTCATAAATAGGATTAATTTTAAACAGAAATATAACATACATGAAGTTGTGCCTTCCTTAACGCATCATACCGAAAGACACATGGTGATACATGCCCTCATTGTGCAGGGGTTGTAAGGTCGGATCTTAACAAACGGCACCGCGAAACAGAGGAAAGCTTCAAGTGAGCTTTATTAGGGAGCGCTCCCCGGCGAGGTTCACTGGTCCGAGAGAAAGGGGCCAGAGAAGTCGCAACCGGGCGAGGGTTGGGCAAGATTTTATAGGGGAAGAAGGGAAAGGGGTGTGGTGAATCTGGGAGCGCGCAGGGTATTCCTTATTTGGTGGTCTTTTCGGGTATCCTGGGGGACCGTTGGTCCCGCCCCTCGAAAGGCGGGAAGGCTGGGCTGGGTTCAAAGTCCCCAGGTCAGTTCCTGGAACTGGGTGGTCCGGAATGTCTCCAGGGCAGTTTCTGGAACTGGGTGGTCCGGAGAATTTCGGTCTGATGCAACCTGTGAATCTGATTGTGTTCCCCTGCCTCGGGCCAGTTGGCCTTACAGGGGTCACCTGTAATATACATACAGAAACATTCATACAATTATATACATTGTTTAAGAAACAGCTATAGAGTGAAGATTTGCTAACCACCATCCAAGTCAAGGAATAGAATGGTATTGGCAACTCAGAAGCTATTCCCGTGCTCCATGTATCCATTTGTAACCACAAAGTGTTCCTTTGGGGACACATGGTCCCCATCATTGGTGATACTAACTTTGATGACTTGGTTTACCCGCCTTAAAGTTACTCTCTTTTCCTTTCTAATTAATAAATGATTTATGGAGCAATATTTTGAGGCTATATAAATATCTTTTTCTTTTTCAAACTTTCTTCCGCTAGTTTTAATATTCATTGATGATTCTTGCCTGAATCTGTTATTACTTATAATGGTTGCAAAACGATAATTCCATAATTCTGTCATTCCTTCCTACATTTGTATTAGTTATTATTTTACTGAAAGAAGAGATTTCCCTATTCTCTTATTTATGTTTATGTTTATTTGTCTGGATTCATGAATTCTTACATCATCTATCACCTATACAATAGATTATATGTACAGATATTTAATATGGCTACCATACTGGACAGCAGAAACAAAAAATTTCTTTAGGTTTTCAACCAACTATGTCTTCTCTTACCTCTGGAACTTTGTCTTTGCTGTTGTTCCCTCTCACTCAAAGACCTAATCCCAATAGCTTATAGATTATGAAAGAATTAATGAGTATGTTCATGTATGCATTATATGGTACATATTATATATGTTAGATATGTTGTAGATTATATATTCATGTATATATTATAAATTATAATGTTTACTATACATAATCTATACTCTATCACTATTTTTATTTCTCTTCAAAAATACAAATGTCATGAAAGTCAAAAAAGTATGAGAAGGGTGGGAGGGAGGGAGACGCAAGAGGGAAGAGATATGGGAACATATGTATATGTATAAGTGATTCACTTTGTTTTAAAGCAGAAACTAACACACCATTGTAAAGCAATTATACTCCAATAAAGATGTAAAAAAAAAAAAAGTATGAGAAACTGTTCCAGATTAAGGAGATTGAAGAGCTATGACAGCTCAATGCAATGTTTAATCCTGGATTCAGTTTAGTTATCAAGGACATTTTGGGATAATTAATGAAATTTGAGTAATCCTGTCAATCACCTAGCATGGATTAAATAATGATACTGTACTGGTGTTAAATTCTCTGTCTTGATCATTTTACTGTGATTATGTGAGAAAACATCCTTGTCTTAGGAAATATGCTGTAAAATACTGAGGGGTAAAGCAGCATTATATACTCAGCTTATTTTCAAGTGGTTCAAAAAATAATAATATTACTTGTGTGTTGAGAAAGAAAATGATACGCAAATGTGGCAAAATGTGAACAATTGGTGAATCTGGGTGAAGGGTACACAGATTTTTTTTGTACTATTCTAGCAACTTTTCTTTAAGTTTAAAATTTACATCAAAATAGTAATGATAAAAAAAGGTAAAATAAGGTTTTAAGGAATTTGTCTTATTAAAGAACAAATTAAAAAAAAGATCAAAGTAAATACATAAACTTGCACCTAGAGGCTTGAGAATTTCAAAGTTTTAGCTACTAAGCTTCTTTCCACTGCTGCTCTTTTCATTAGGGAATTATCTTGCTAGTCAAGGAAATCTATTATAAATTACTAGTTCAAATTCCTCAGATGCCTGAAGAATCCCTCAAAGGTACACATATTTTATAAAAGCTCACACATTTAATATCATCATGTACAAAAGACTTTTATCAAGGCTGGGTTCTGGCACTGAACCCAACCAACCAACCAACTGTGATTACCCTTAATTTGGAATAGAAGTTAGCTATGAAAAAAAATTGCTGTGAAATATAATTCTCCCCATCTAAGGAGGAACAGAAAATGAATACTGGTGAGGATACAGTTGTAGAGAGTGGCTCACTTGGTTTGGGGAGAAGTTGGTGTGAACACTGTATATAGAGAAAAATAAAAATAAAAAATAATCTCAGGCTTTGCAACTAAATGGACATGGGTTAGAATCACAGTTCTGGAACTTACTCGCTATGTGGTCTGTGAGGTCTATTTATTTAACCATTATGAACCTCAGTTTCCTTACCTGCAGAATTGGGGCTATTCTGAGTGGGTGTTCTTTACCTGGCACTATAAACAATCCCTGTCCTCTAGGTCCTGAGCCAAGCACTATGGATAGTGGATAATGGATAATGTCTGACTGCTGGGGCATCCTGATCTCTTACCTAAACTACCACAGCTTCTTATCAGGTCTCTAGCAACCATTCCTTTCCTCCTTCCAATCCATTTTCCACACAACAGCAGCATGAACTTCCTAAATGGTGAATCTTCTGCTCAAAGTCCAAACTTCCTGGGCTTCCCTGGTGGCGCAGTGGTTGAGAGTCCACCTGCCGATGCAGGGGACACGGGCTCATGCCCCGGTCCGGGAGGATCCCACATGCCGCGGAGCAGCTGGGCCCGTGAGCCATGGCCGCTGAGCCTGCGCGTCCGAAGCCTGTGCTCCGCAACGGGAGAGGCCACGACAGTGAGAGACCGGCGTATCGCAAAAAAAAAAAAAAAGGGAACAAAATAAAGGGCATCACATAAGCAACTGAATGAAGTTATTAAAAAAAAAATGTCCAAACTTCCTAATGCGGAGCACCAGCCCCTTCGTGACCTCCTGACCTCGTCCCTGAGTGTCTCTCCAGCCTTTCTCATGATGCCCCTTCCCAACCCTCTTCCTTTCATCTCCTCCACTCTCTAAGCTCTAGTGCTGTCCAGCAGACTTATGTAATGATGGACATGTTTTATATCTGCAAGATCCAATATGGTAGCCAGTAGCCACACATAGCTACTGAGCACTTGAAATGTGGCTACTGTGACCAAGGAACTGAATTTTTAATTTTTCAATTTTTATTTAAATACCCACACGTGGCTAGTGGCTACCGTAGTAGACAGAGCAGACACACAAAACTTCTTTAGGTTTCCAACCAGCTATGTCCTCTCTTGCCTCTGGGTCCTTGCCCTGCTGTTCCCTCTTATTAGAAGACCTTCTCTTCAACCTTTGTCTCAGCCTCCATGTCAGTTATTATATGTTTCATAGGATAGGATGTATATAAATTATGCCACTAACAACTTTCAACCAACAAACTTCCACTGGTGCAAAAAAGGTTATATTTCAGAGCAAGAACACATTAACTATGCCCTTTACTTGCCATGGATGATTTGCAAGGTGTTTTTCTCTTTCTTTGCCCTTTGGCTTTTCATTGATCCAATGGGAGGAGGACATAGATGGTTGATCACAGGCCATGATTCATCCCATCAATATATTTTATTTGATCTTCAAAACATTTTTTAAATGGCGCCAACATTTTAAGTGGAAGAGACTTCACTAAAAATCTGGATTCCTGGATGGATGCTCTGGCAAGATTGGAACATCTGGGCCCACATTCACTTCTGCTCAGCAACAATCAGCTGGACTCTCTCCAATGTGGTAGTTATTAGGCACATGTGGCTATTTATATTTAAATTAATAAAAATTAAATAAGATTGAAAATTCGATTCCTCAGTCTCACTAGCCACGTTTCAAGTGCTCAAGCCACATCTGGCTAAAGGCTACCCTATTGGCCATTTCCTTCATCGTAAAATGTGCTCTTGAGCTGCATTACCTGAGGGTAGTGGGAGGGCTGCCTCTCGCAGTTGGGGAAACAGCTCTTCAGGTCTCTGTGGTCCCCAGCCAGCCCACTTCATCCCTTTATGTTACCTCCCTGACCCCTGTAGGCATTTGAACTTGAGAACCTCCTCTACCATGTGCGTTGGGGTTTCTGCTTAGTTTTGCAATGTTTTGGAAAATACCACCAACCTTATCTGGTCATGAAAGTATAAAAGGAGTAAGAGCTAGAAGTGATCTGAAAAAGTGGTTACAAAAGTAGAGATAATAAACCTGGATAGTGTGTGTGTGTGTGTGTGTGTGTGTGTGTGTGTGTGTCTGATCCTTGGTAGAAACTATTCAAGCAGGAAGCAAACTGTGGTTAGAAAGTGCTGTGCATATGTAATCAATGTTCAACAAAAGGTGAGCAACAGCACCCGTCAAATGGAGTAATTCCTGAGTATGTGACCTGCAGGGGGCAAAGGTAACATAAATCATGGCGTCTTGGTAGGACCCGGTGAAGTAGGGGGTCAGGGGAGTCAATGCCAGCTTAAAGGGCAGGAGGCCCTAAGCTCCTGGTGAATATTACAAGTGGGAGTGGGCTTCTACTTTCTGATTTTTCCAGAGAACTCAAGAACCCAGATTCTTTTTTTTTTTTTTTTTTTTTTGCAGTATGCGGGCCTCTCACTGTTGTGGCCTCTCCCGTTGCAGAGCACAGGCTCTGGACGCGCAGGATAAGCGGCCATGGCTCATAGGCCCAGCCGCTCCGCAGCATGTGGGATCTTCCCGGACCGGGGCACGAACCCGCGTCCCCTGCATCGGCAGGCGGACTCCCAACCACTGCGCCACCAGGGAAGCCCAGGAACCCAGATTCTTTATGTGAAATCTCCTAATTTTTAAATATTAACTCAAATTTTTTAGAAACACTGTCCAAGCAAAATAAAACAAGTTTACCAGTCAGATTTGGTCCCCAGGTACCAGTTTGCCAAGTCTGAGTCCATAGTTTGGTGGTGGCAGCAGAGATCCACTTGCCAGGCTGAGTCAAGAGAAGACTGGACATTGAGAATACGAAGGTTTAGGGTGGGGGTAATTGTGCAAAACCCAGGGACCCTGATTGCAAAGACCCCCACCTCATCAAGATCCAACTGCAGGGCATTCAAGTGACAGGGCAGTAGAGAACGCTGATCTTTTGAACACTGATTCCCAGACTTTGATGCACATAGGGATCCCTGAGGAAGCTTTTCAAAATCCTGATGTCCAGGTCTCATCTCAGCCTAACAGAATGTCTGTGGGAAAGGGGGGACCCCAGAGGATTCCAATGTGCAGCAAAGTTTGAGAACCACTATGCTAAGGGATGCTCTATGATTCCAAGAACCTGTCTCCACAACATTGATAAAGCTGGTCTTTGGAAGTAAAACATGCTTCAATATGCCTTACAGAAGGCAAGAAGACTATTTCAATTTTAAATATTGACAGTTTCTCACATTTGGTGGAAAATGAATCCAGGAGTAACAAGCTTAAACCCCCTCCTTAGTCACTTTGGACTATGAACAATGGACTTCACAAACAGCCACAGGTAAGCTGAGAAATTGGGCCCCCGATAAAGGAACTCATCACACTTTATTGTTCTTATTTAACTGTATATCTTCTGAATGGACTATGAAAGCTCTAAGAAGGCAGGGACTACACCTGGCATTGAGCTCATGGCTGGTGCCCAGGAGTTACTTACAAACGTGTTGATTAGATGCCCTGGGGACACAGCGAAGGTAAACTAGTTGGGGAACGGGGAGGATGTGAGATGGGATACTGGTTGGAGCTATGTTTCTACAACACCTTACACAGAACTGAGAAAATATCAGTTATTCATATCAAAGAACACAGGCGGAGTTTGGAGATCATCTGTCAGCTACTGAACAAATGAAACCTACAAAGTACCCAGCACAAAGAAGTGTCCAGGAGGTAGTCCCTGAGATGTCTTCCTTATCACCTCCACCGATTTTAAGGATAAGAATGAAAAATTCTAAAAGCATGCATCTGTGAACAGGCAGGCACCATAATGTAATTATTAAGTAGACTCTGAAGCCAGACTGCCTGGGTTCAAGTACTTAGCACTTTGGACTTTGAGCAGATCATTGAACTCCTCTGTGCCTCAGTTTCCTCATCTGGGAAATGGGGATGATAATACCTACCCTCAACAGATGGGTATAAGGGACAAAGGAGGTTTTTTTTGTGTGTAGAGATTAAAAGAGAACCTGGCAAAGGGCAAGGGATAGCCATTATTTTGCTGGAGAATACAAGAAAAAAAGAGGATGTAATGCTACTTTGGGATAAACATGTCAGATATTTGGAAAACATGGACCATGAGCTCAGTTAACTAGAAAGCAGGTATTCATAATGCCTTGGGGTCAACCCTAAGGGAAAAGGGAGGGGATTCAGTTCCTTGGTTCTCAGGCCCTATCTAACTCTATTTAAATACAAGGCAATAGTCACTAGAAAGATGGGGCGGCTCAGTGAAATGACTGTGCTCACACTGATCCCCTCACCCCCATGCTGGGGGTGGTCAGCGGGGGACCTTCAAAGTCCATGTCCTACAATGTCCATGGTGTGTTATTAATTGTGCCTCCACATTGGATTCTAAAGGCATAACACTGGACCTGAGTCCACTGAACTCCCTGCACCTCTGTCTTCAGAGGTAATGTAAAATGTATGCACATCCATCTGACAAAGCAAAATGTTTGTGTTTGCATTTGTGACCTAGGAAATGTCTGCTCCATATTTCAGTAAAAGGACTCTTTTTCTAAGTAGTTAATACTGTTTTTTTTTTTAAATAAAAGTTGGGGTTTTTTCTTCCTCCCAAATGACCAAGTGTACTTTGGTTGCTCCTTTCACTTTCCACTCTAGACGCAAATGCATTTCTTAGGTATCATTTCTTCAAGTTATTATTTGCTTTTTTTTCTTAAATGTGATAGAAATGACAAAAACCTAAACCTCTAACATAAAATAAATGGCAGTGGCATGAAGGCAGGCTGTGGGCCTGCGAGATACAGATTGAAAGTTTTAAATGTTCTCATGATACAAAGTAGCTCAGTTAATTGGTTTCCTTCCCTTGGCAACATACTTCCTCACACACATGGCCTTTTAGGAATCAATCCTCTACTGTCAGCAACACGAAAACACAGAGGCTCCCATCTTTCAGGCTGACTTCTGTTTGAGTAGCACAAAACATTTGGTTTTTACAAATGTAAAAAACTGTGCTTCTTTTTTTTAAGGGAGAGGGAGGAGCTTCAGGGTAATTTAGGGAAGGCTTTGGAAAAGATTAAACAACTAGAGAGAAGACAGGGATTTATGTATATATTTACATCTATCTATCCCTCACGTGTTGTCCCTCAGAGCTATGTTAATACTTATCTAGGGAAGGAAGCAGTTTTATTTTAAAATTCTCCAAACCAAGACTTGACTCCCAGTCTTAATTACTTTCCATCTGTCCTCACAGTGTGATCACAGGGTCTGCATGATTTGTGGTTCTAACAACATGCACAGCATTTTCCAAATAAATGGTACAAGGACACCTTACAGCCAGCAGCTTACAACTTCCATGTCTTGATGGGCTGTGGCTTGCCATATATTGATTTATTCTGCACCCCAACTTTTATTTACTTGCCCTTTTCCTTTTTTAAGCAATTCACCAAAATTCTGATGTCAAATTGATAGTTTTAAATTTTATAATATCCCAGAAATTCTGCTTTATCTTTTCACTAAAGCTTACATATAATACCTTTAAATGTAATGAAACGGCTCTCGTGAATGCAACGTAATAGTCACAGGTATTTGGATATTGTTTTGAGGTGAGTAGATTATAAAAGAAAGAGCACCAGACTGGAATTCAGGATATCCAAGCACTGTTCCCAGCTCTGCCATCAACTGTGTGGCCTTGGACGAGTTGGTAGTTTGCTCTCTTATAAAATAGGATAAATGATCGAAATCTCTGAAGGCTGGTTCACCTCCAAAAATTCTATGGTTCTTTAATTCTGTATGCTTGTGGGAAAGAAACTGACAATGTTTTACCTTCAAATATAAATAGTTTCAGACATTTCTGGGTGGTTAATCAACCAAAGTGGTCAGTAACCTAGGTCAGATCTCATGAGTGCACCTGCACTGATGTGCCAGCCAGGCTTTGCTGCTTCACTGCAGAAGCCCTGTAGACTGTTACATCAGCTGCAATCCTTAACCACAAGTGTTCCTCAGAGGCAAACATCTTCATGTCCATTTCTTCTCTGAGAATCTTCTTCCGTAAAAGCAGTAGTTCCAAAAACAAGGACTCCCGCCCCCCCTCACCAAAAGAGCAGGAGTATTTGCTCCAGATCAAACACTCTCACCTTCCAATGGAATCAGAATCATCTGCAAAATCTGTAAAATGGTAAATACTCAGGCTCCATCCCAAACCTACCCAATGAGAAGCTACAGGGTGGGCCCAGGCACCTGTATTTTCCACAAACTTTCCACCTGCTTCCAATGCCTAAAAAAGATGGAGAAACACTCTAACAATTTGGTGATACCAACAATGCAAAATTCAGATGTAGATCCAAACTGAAAATACATTCAAGTGAAACACTTGGTCACTGATCTTTTTTTAATGACTAATGTAATTAAAGGCAAATGAGGTTTATCCACATTGCTTCTGGTTCTCATATTTTTCATTTTGATCAATACAGAATATTTGCACTATACGATTTTATTAAATGAGAAACCAAACTTGCCCATTAGTCACAGCATCTCTCATGTGAACAGAGGGGTTTGATGACTACAATCTAATTTTCTAGAGCAGGTAGGGGTGGGGAGGGTATCTGGGGTGGACTAGAAAGCCCCCTAGACCCACCTCAACTCCTGGCAACTGCCACCAGGCAGGAATGAGTAACTTCAAGGGGCCAGCTCTTCCAATTTTCCAAAAGAAGCTAGAAAATTTGTATGTATAGTCTTGCAACTTTTAAATGGTTGGCAACTAAATCAAATGGTTTCTTAAGGGCTTCCCTGGTGGCGCAGTGGTTGAGAGTCCGCCTGCCGATGCAGGGGACACGGGTTCGTGCCCCGGTCCGGGAAGATCCCACATGCCGCGGAGCAGCTGGGCCCGTGAGCCATGGCCACTGAGCCTGTGCGTCCGGAGCCTGTGCTCCGCAACGGGAGAAGCCACAACAGTGAGAGGCCCGTGTACCACAAAAAAAAAAAAAAAAAAAAGGTTTCTTCAAACATCATCTAAAAATGCACCATTGAGGCCCAACAACAAAATAAAGCAAAGTTCGTCTGAAGTTTTTAAGTTCTGCTTTACGAGTTCTGAGTTCTGTATCCGAATTCGGTTAGATAATCAAAAATTATCTCACAGAAATTACTTCCAGCTGACACGTAACATTATGCTCTCTGCCTCTAGAACTAACAGAAGTCTCTGCCATTTTTGAACTAAGGGGTTTACACAAGGAGCTACGTACTAAGTCCCTCTGTTCACTCAGTAGGTATGCAGAGGGCTCCTGCCCTATGCCAGGCACTGAGAACACAGCAGTAAACTGAAACTTAGTTAAGTTTAATATTTGGCATAGCACATAAAAAGTACATAAAGCTCATCACTCCATCGGCGGTGAAGATTAAAAATACAGATGGGCAAAGCCTTAAGAGCAAAATGGTACCTCAAAGATTATTTTTTCAGATGAGGTTGAAGCCCAGAAAAACAAAGGCTGGCCAAGGAGCATACAGCTTGAAAGGGAGTAAAAATGATAACTCAGAGCTTCTGCCTTTACTCAAAGCTCCTCTCACCCCTTTTGCTGCCTATTTCCCTAAATACAAGGGGACTGATAAAGGATCGTCAAAGGAAATTAGCAGGCTTGATGCCCATCAGAGATGAGTTCAGTTTGGCAAGTTGTCATTTGGAAAATAATAGAATATTCCGTCTAGAAATGACTCAGAATTTCGTCTACATTCATGGAGATTATTATTTCCAGCTAGTCAGAGGCCATTCTCTCTTACCTTAGAACATATAAAACAATAGAAAAGCAAGGAATTGCTTATATCTATTAAGAATAGAAATAAAAATTAAGGGTCATACAGCCAACATTCATAAAAAAATAGGTTAGGAAAAGAACACCAAGATCAGTGTCAGCGAGATTAAGTAAGATGAACAGGACACCAGGAGTGTGGTTAATAGCAGGGTTTACTGTCTTCACTGGCCATGTCCTACCTTTTACTCTCAACCATACTGCAACCGAATGTCCAGTCCACTGGAGGAAGGAAAGAAAGTATTTTTCTGAGTGGCCACAATCACTCATTGTATAAACTGCTCCTAGTATTTTTGATTATTTTCTAAGTAAGTACTACCTACAAATACAACCCTGTTTTTAAGAGTATTCTCTATCTTCAAAGGTGGGAGAAACAGGTGTGCCTTAACTGATAAACTACAAAATTGTTTGGAATGTATTTGAATTTCAGAAGCTAATGACAGGCACTGGACTTCAAAAAGAGATGTGAAAGAGATCCCTGGGTGGGCAGGGTGCTTGTCAATGGGGGTAGTTCTGTTATCACTGAATATAAAAGCATCTTGAAGAGACTAATTCCAAAAGTGAGATTACGGGTGATTTTTGGGTTTTTTAATTCTTTACTTTCCAAATAATGTGTTGAAAAAATTAGGGAAAAGTATTTTTTTAAATCATATAGCATTTAAAAAAATAATCAAAATCTAATAATTCCTGTTTTCAACTTGCCATAATTCTAAAACTGGAGAAATTCTATTTTTAATATGAAAGCCAGAGTAGAAGCAACTGGAATGTAAAACTTGTTCTTTACAGCTTTTTTTTGCCCCCCGAAGATCAGCACATGATTTAGTAAGACTTAAATCTGTGTAAGGTTCTTGTCCCATTACCACAGACATAGAAAAAAGCCTTCCCACTTAAACCCGGAGACTACAAAATTTTTCCTTCTCCATTAACCAATTAAATTTACAATTTGACATATGTCAAAACCTTCTGAGAAAGCAGAGTGTTTCCGATGTAAAAGGCTTATGAAAACAGGGCATGTTCTTAAGAGAAAACATGGAAGCCCTAATGAGGGATTTCAGGGAGCCACATGTTCAGTGTTGGAAAATCAGACCTCTAGAGACATGCTGTGCAAATAGCATGATTTAGATCATTAGGACAACAGTTTTACATGAAAAAAATGAAAAGCAACACAAAGTGGAAATATAAGTTGAACGAGTATGACAGTTTCAACTGTTTAGTACTAACTTTGATGTCAGAGTTCATAAGGTGATAAAGTTTTTAAGAGGGAACTGATCATGACAGAAAATACGTATACACTGTCTGAAAAACAGTGGAGATCATTAAGCAGACAGGGCTTACAGGGATGTGATATTTTCTCACTTAATTTGATCAAGTATCATAGAAGGGAAATTGAATCTAATTTTCTGGTTTTCTCTTTAGTAGTACAAACTAGGTGGTTAAACTTTATGTCTTCTTCTTAAATCAGAAGTCTGACAGTGAGTTGAATACTATTAAAAAAAAATGACCAGAAAACAGAAATTTGAAATACAGATGGCATTATACAGTGCTACTGTCCCAGCATATTAGAACAAGGAACAAATTAAGTCAGAGGTGCTCAACTGGGTATTTTCAATAATTCACAGGTGTGCTCCCAGATTTTGAATAACCTGTAAATAAAAAATTAAGTGGTGCTTCCACTGAGATGTGGCAGTCATCAGCACAGCTGATGCATTCTCTTTCCAGGCCCAGGAGGAAGACTGAACTTCCGCAGCCTCTTGTGCGGGTGGGACCACAGCTCTGGCCAGGGGGTGGTGCATCCACTGCTGGGAGGAGCAAGTAACTGCTAGAGGACAGCCTTCCAGAGCCTTTTCCCTTGCCATGACCATCAGGAAGGTTCAAGTCAGTGACTGTTCCAACAGCCTAGATCCCTGAGTACCTGCACCAAATACAGCACCCCACCCACTCTCCAACAGACACATATGCAGTGTGTGGGATGTAAACCTTTGTTTTGAAGCCATTGAGATCTTGAGGGGTTTTGTTACTACAACATAATCTTGTTCTCCTGACTGAAACAAAAGGATATGCGCTGATAAAGAGAGTTATTTGCCCACCAGGCTGCTGGGCTGAGAGGCTCATGTGACTTGGTTAAGTACAGCTAGGGTCTCTGCTATTAGGAGGTTAAAAAGTGGTTTGTAGGGCTTCCCTGGTGGCGCAGTGGTTGAGAGTCCGCCTGCCGATGCAGGGGACATGGGTTCGTGCCCCGGTCCGGAAGGATCCCACATGCCGCGGAGCGGCTGGGCCCGTGAGCCATGGCCACTGAGCCTGCGCGTCCGGAGCCTGTGCTCTGCAGCGGGAAAGGCCACAACAGTGAGAGGCCTGCGTACCGCAAAAAAAAAAGTGGTTCGTAGGGGCTTCCTTGGTGGCGCAGTGGTTAAGAATCCACCTGCCAATGCAGGGGACACGGGTTCCATCCCTGGTCCAGGAAGATCCCACATGCCGCAGAGCAACTAAGCCTGTGCGCCACAACTACTGAGCCTTCACTCTAGGGCCCACGAGCCACAACTACTGAGCCCGTGTGCCACAACTACTGAAGCCCACACACCTAGAGCTCGTGCTCCGCAACAAGAGAAGCCACCACAATGAGAAGCCCGTGCACCACAACCAAGAGTAGCCCCCACTCACCGCAACTAGAGAAAGCCCGTGCACAGTAACGAAGACCCAACACAGCCAAAAATAAAAATAAATAAAATAAAATAAATTTATTTTAAAAAAAGTGCTTTGTAATATGAAACTATGACAAAGAAACAGTTTTATGAAAACATCTGAGAACTTTTCCTGAAGTCTATATGAGAGAGTCAGTCCTTTGGTGCTTAAGGATGGCCGAGTTCGCTGTGCCATAAATAATTTCAACTTCATATGCAATTTTATTCCTTTAAACAAGGCACCAAACATTTAATATTTGAATATGTACCTTTTACACAAGGGCTGAAATTCAGTTGTTTTTTTTTGAAATTCAGTTTTAAATCCAAGATTGCTGCTAGGTTTTTGGACAACAGCCTGACTACCACCAGAGGGTGCCATCTGCTGTTTTCTGCCTGACCAGGATCACCAAAAGGGCGGTGAGAAACTTCCAGCTATACCTGGGGAGAAATTCATTCTGGTCTAGCCACTTCCTTTCTAAATGTAAAATCATGCTGGTGTCAGGCTAGTTGGATAGAATCACCCAGGAAGCTATGAAATGCACATTCTCAGGCACCCCAAAGGCTAACTCAGTAGGTCTGAAGTGGGGTTCAGAAATGCGTAATTTTTTTTAAAAAGTTCCCTAGATACTTCTGATGCAGAGCTAGGTTTGCTACCACTGGTGTAGAAGATTTCAAAGAACTGATCCTTTTCAATCAAAATGTTTTGCCATCTGCAGGGCATTTTTTGACAGGGATCAAGATATCAGAAGCCCAGCTGGATAAGCAAAACCTCCTGAGAACAGAATTTCGTTAAGACACCTTACAATAATAATTATCACAGAAATAAAACATTGTTATCTTCAAATTTGAATTTATTAAGACATTCAGCTATGTCTGTCACTCTACATCCAAATTTGCTACTAAAAATAAAATAAAGTCACGTCCCACATTAGGAATACCGAGTCTGAAAAACACTTTTTGAGCCAAACCTATTGTATAAATAAATGACTAGTTTCTTTTCATATCAAAATTCCCATAAAAAATTACATTCCCCCCCTCCCCAGTTCTACCTGTAGCCATGATGAATGTAAAAATTTAAATATGACAAATCCTTGTCAAAGAAAAGGTGCAAAGTCTATTAACAGCTTTAAAAGTGGCATTTGCAGAGTGTGATCATACAGTTATGTACTCATTCCCAAAGTGCAAATATTGCCAAAATTTAACACTGTTTTGATTCAGTTGCAAGAATTAAACATTACACAGGATTGAAAAGTACACTTAGGGCCTTTATCAGTGCCCTAAAGCCCTTCCCACTTTGGTCTCCTATACTAACGTGGACTCCAAAGTGTTCATTAGAGTTTTAGTTTACTTCACACAGCCAACACAGTATACGATGTATTAACAAACGTTTCATATACATCAAAATATTGAAGACTCCATCATAAAGTTCAAGAGTCTCAGATTACATGAATGCACCCGCAAGGCCCAAGTGCCCACCCACCCCCTCCCCCAAAGCACATACGAAGTATGAGCGTGCTTCAATCTTTGAATACAATCAATGCTTTTACGTCTTTGATTTCATTTCAGTGCTGTACAAATAATCACCTGACTGAGTTCCAATTAACTGAGGGAAAAGGGGGTAGAGAAAAGGGCTGGTCACCACTCATACTCTGTAACAAGAATGGTCCTGTCCCATAGAAAGTGAAGTATCAGTTCCACTTCTGCCTGCTTCCTCCCACGGTGTCCTCACGCTCTTTATCCTCCTTTCTTTAGCCCCTTTCAGACACTCAAATCTGATTTTATTTATTCCTTACAAATCAGGGGCCGTTTCTGAAGTTGCTGAGGTTGAATTTTCTTGGCAAACCTCTACCGAACATCAGCATAGGGTATATAAATACATTTTGATTAGCATACTTTGCAAAATTTCTCCCACAAAGTCAAGGGGATGAAAGCAGGTGGTCTCCACTGAGAGTACTTCCTGGATTAGATCCTTGGAATGTCAAGTTTCCTGCCTAATCACCTCATACATTCACTCCTCAAATCTGGGCACGAACTCCATCGTGAGTTAACTTCTCCTCCAGAGTAGCAAAGCATTACTCCTGCTGCTTTTCTTCTAGGCTGACCTCAACAGGATGTGCTGCATCTTTTGCGCTAAGAGGAGTTTCCTTGGGATCACAAGTCCCTTCCTGGCTATCTGATCTTCTGGCAATGCACTCGTCATTGTCCCTAGAACCTTCTTGCACCCCAGTCCCCTGAGGACGCTCCTGGCCTGGGGGTACAGTACCTTCCTGAAGCACATTTTGCTCAGCTCCAGGAGGAGGCTGTGGAACCGGGTCAGCCCCTAACCCTGGCAGCTGCGAGGAGTTTTTGAGGTGGCAGTGGCACAGAGGGCAAGTCTCCTGGACATACAGCCACTTCTTGAGACAGCCTGCGTGGAAGAAATGACTGCAAGGTGTGATCACAGCAGATTTCATGTCCTAAAATGGGGGAAAAAGATAATTCGTAAATGTCTATTATCTAAAATCTTTGCTGCTATGCTCGAGTTCTAGTTCCAACATTTCTTTCTCACAAATTCTCCAGAGAAAATTTGCAACACAGATCTTAGAATAAAACTTATTTTATATTTTTGTAATAATCTTCTTGCCATCAGAGACCCCTTTATACAAATAATACATGAACCACTGGCTAAGCAATTTTTAAAAAGAAGTAAAAACCAAAAATGAGGAAGAAACGACCTTCGTAACGGGGTTCGGACTTAGTATGAAACAAAGGTTATAAAACTGTAGCAGTATGATCACTGGGTCTCCATGAGTATAATTATAACCTCAGGAAATCTGATGAAGATTGGACTTTTTCCACTTTTATCCTTCAACACAGCTCAACACATTATTCCATGATGAGATTATTGGCAAGGAGACAAAATCAGCCACATAACACCAGGGTATTGGCAAGGAAGTGGAAACTTCATTAGGGACAATGTACATCCCAGTTTTCACGATATAAGCCAGTGTTTTTTCAAAGTGCATCAGAATCACCTGGAGTGCTGGCTAACCATGCATATTCTGGGGCCACCCCAGACCTACTGGATATCTGAAGATGGCATTCACAAATCCATAGGTAAAGCAAGCCACCCATGTGACTTTAATGCACACTTAAGTTTAATAACCACTGGAATAACCACTTTGCACTAGTAGTCCTTGTGTAAGATATATTTGGGGAAGGCTAGGGATATGAAGTTTAAATTGTAACAACATACATTTGGTTGATCAACCATTAATTTTGTTTAAAGTCCCAAAACAAGGAGTTGTGGCTCTAACAGAAATTCCTTGCCAAGAACTGGTAACACCTGGGAGTCAACTTTTAAGCAGAAAGCCATCCAAGGAAGAGCAGCCAGCTAGGAAGGTAAGCAATTTGAGTTTTATTTTCAGTGTGATATCAGCAGGTAGTTCAAGCACCTCAAAAAAAGTGATGTGACAACAGGAAATACAAAAAGAGGACTCTCAAATCCCAGAGATGGTATATTTAGACATAGGCTGCTGAAGTTGATGCGCCACAAATCTGTCTTGGATATGCTTTGTCCTGCATACAACAAGGCTACCGAGCACAAAGGACCCAAAAGAAGACAATGACCACTTAACTTTGGGGGAATCTACATTGCTCCTCAATCCCCCAAATGCAAAAACAACATGGAAAATATTATTTTGCTAGTACCCAAAAGTATGCTCTAATAACAATCAAACAGTGGCAGCTTAATTTTACTCTTAGGAAAAATTCTTATTCTAGATGGCCTTCACGCACAAACACATACACATCCCATCTGCACTGTAAAGCAGCCTTGGAGCAAGTACCTCTCCTGTATACTCACTGACACTATCTATAGTTTTTTTCCACCAGCCCACACTTTTTAAGAGTGATTTGAAAGGAACAGTTTGTGCTGTGGCCCAGAATTTCTGCCCATACTTCCAACAGTACAGTTAGCTGTAAAAAGCTGCTACTCAATCACCCTCCTGCACAGGTGACTGGTGACTAAACTCTAGGCCTGTTGTTTGTTACTGTTGTATTTCCAAGCTGATTTAAATACTATCTTTCAATTCTTGCTAGAAGGCAGTCATCAGCTATTGAGGGCTCACGTGCCAAAGATGCCAGGGAGGCCAACCATAATGTACACCAACTGGGTGCCTCTGCCATATCTCCTGCCCCCCACTTCCACACAGGGGCTGCATCCACCTCAGATATACCTCAGCCCACAAGGAAGCGCATACTCTCTCCACCTACGTCAAGTGAATGAACGTTTACTCCCTACCCTGGAAATACCAGAAGGAAAGAGTCAGAATCTTGGCACACCACTTTTCAGAAGTTGCTGACTCCTGAATGATAGTATGTATTTGATAGTACACGTGTGTGTGTGTGTGTGTGTGTGTGTGTGTGTATATTCAGGAGTAAATATAAAATACACCTGACCTGTTTTTCCTTTATTTATGGGTGAGCAATAATGTTGAAAATAACAATAAATTAGAACTTGAGGAACTAAATTTAAAACTTACTTTAGAAATAAAATGGAAATATTTTATCAGGTCTTTAATAATATCTGAGGCCCACTTTTTTTTTACCCAGGAGATAATTTCTGCCTGGAAATTTAACTTGAATTTGGATAATGTGGTTAAAGTTGTAAGGGATACATGGTATGAACCACCCAAATGGCTTCTTACTGTATGAGTTACCTGATAACAGATGGCACAAATATCATTGTGTTTCTCAAGCTGCTCTTTCGTAGCAATGGGTAATGATTTAATCTTATTCACAGCGTCCCTTCGGAGAAGGAAGCTCTTCCACCCCAGCTGGGCCCGAAGCCACACATTATAGTAGGAATGGATGAAGATGATCATTGAGCCCATTACTGTCCATTCTCCAAAGATGGTCTCGGAGACACCATAGGCCACCACACAGAGGGCCACAAGAAACTCCAGCAGGCGGTAAGTGCCGTTCACATAGTAGATGACATCATCCATGTTTTCTACTGGCTCTTTTCTGAATTCCTCAACCATAAATAAGACATAAATAAAAAGTGTTCCTAGAACCTGAAAAAAAAAAGATGTATATAATCACTAATAAAGTTTTTCCTAGACTTTAAGTGATAACACATTACTAATACCTTTAGTATACCAGATTTCATATCCATAGGAGACAGTGGTACAATTAAAATGTGGGTGATCTCAGTAATACAGATCTTTGATACTGAAAAGTACCTTGAGATATAACTTTACTAAAATGATTCTGATTAGTAATCAGTCTTCTCTGACATTCTTTCCTTCTTTCCCCTGGTCACCAAACCCCTCACAATTCTATCTAAAATTTCCTAATTCTGTACTCATATCTATTCCTCAACTTTCAAAGAACCTTTACTTCTACAAGAAACAATGAATAAATCTTTATTGCCAGTGCTACATTTTTCTTTTACTTGTTACTGATTAGGCAGCCAAGATACACTTTTAAGTTACAGTAAGTTTATCCATTCCATGGTAACATTGTGTGTGTGTGTGTGTGTGTAAAGTATATATCATGTCTGTGTAATACATACACAGGTATCATTTATTTATATACATTATGAAACTATGGATATTTTTGAGTGGGCAAAATGTGCTCCAAACAAGCACTGAAATCTTTTAATATTTTATAGTTACTTATCTATTTAAGATTTACGTGACAGTTCTGTATCATACCATTTTGAAAAAGAGATATTGCAAAGTTTAATTACCTTGATTAAAAAAAACTACAGTGACAGATAGGCTTAGTATTTTAATAACCTACCTTCTAACGCCTATGCTCAAATAAATGTAATGCATTCTAGTAAAGAGGATGGGAAGTAATCACCTAAATAGACCACTTATCATCATTAATCTTGAAAAAGTTTAATTCCTTTCCTGGAAGGAAAAGTAAGAAAATCAGTTATTATATAAAGTTAATTAATCCTGGGCTTACCTGAAGAGAGGTGAGAATGCTGCTAGAAATAATGATAAGAAGCCAAAAATCCATGTGGAAAAACTGGCAAATCATATAAGCCATATATGCAGGGAACACCAGTAAAAATAAACAAAGGCTCACAGCACGGAAGTGTTTCCATAAACTCCTAGAGAAAGAAAAGTATCCTTTTAACATGCCTGTCACCTAGCAGCACAACTAACCAATCTTGTGCCATGCTTCAATTTCACAGCATTTTACTACACACCCTTCTCCATGCCAGTCACAGTGCTAGATTTCAGGGCAAGTCATGTCAAAGGCTTCAAAGCACCTTTTCTCTTAACACCCCACACTCAGTCAATTGACAAGTACCACCAATTCTTTTTTTTTTCTGAATAGTTTGCTTTCAATCTCATTCCCATTCCAAGCAATCTCAAAGCGATGTCAGGCTTTTATAGCATTAAACTTCAACAATTTTAACAGTAATGTGCTGTCTTAAATTGTGACGTCCTCTCCTCACCTGCACCACCCTGGATGAAAATCTCTGCAGCCGTGAGTGCAGTGTTACTAAGAGGAATGGCTCTCCGATGAGCAGGGGTATTACCCCTCACATCTGTTGAGGTTGGGGAAAAACTATGAACCACTGCACTTTAAGACCTACTAGCTGATCTTCTTCCCTTCTAGCCCCTGTTCCTAGAGAGATTAATCGTTCTAAAGCTCTGCTAGCATAATACTGTCAATACCTTCTCTAAACTTCCTAGCCTGGCATTTTAGGTCCTCCACTCCCAATTTTTTTTTTTTTAGCCTTTTTTAAATTTATTTTTCGGTGGCTGTGTTGGGTCTTTGTTGCTGCATGCGGGCTTTCTCTAGTTGCGGCGAGCGGGGGCTACTCTTCGTTGCGGTGTGCAAGCTTCTTATTTTGATGGCTTCTCTTGTTGCAGAGCATGGGCTCCAGCAGTTGCAGCATGCAAGCTCAGTAGTTGTGGCCCACAGGCTTAGTTGCTCCGCAGCATGTGGGATCTTCCCAGACGAGGGCTTGAACCCATGTCCCCACATTGGCAGGTGGATTCTCAACCACTGTGACACCAGGGAAGTCCCTATCACTCCCAATTTTTTGGTCCAAACTTGCCAACATCTGTCCCTCACTACAAGCAAAGATGGTTAACTCTCTTCCCAAAAAAACACAAGCACTCTTAAAAATTCCACCAGAAATGCCTGCATCCCACTCTCTCCTTTTCTAAACGCTTTAGACTAGCTCAAGCTAAACAAATATATTTATACAGGTAATGATATCCTTTCCCCAGGAATCACCTACCCTCTCAGAATTCTTAACATCTGTACCAAACAATCATACAATAAATTGAAGCACTGCTTCAATATATATATTTATATATAATATTTTATACATTATGTATCATATACACCTAAACATTCTTACTTATATTTTTATTTTATATTTATTATTTAAATAAAAATATTTTATATATGTACACACATTTTAAAAAAGTCTTATCACCCATATTTAATCTCCTCAAAAATAGGATAACTCCAGCTCCTAAGCACAGAGGCTTGTTTGAAATAAGTGCCAAATAAAACTTGAAAACTTATTTCTGCTTGATATTTTTCAAGTTATTTTCCATCAATTACTACCTTTTCTTACCTACCCATCTATCCACCCAAGTGCAAAGCCCTATGATATAAGCAGGACAAAAGTTAATTGTGGTCATTACACAGCAGAACAGTTCCATGTATAACTTTATGCTTTTAAGACACCCAACAAGTCAAGAAATTTCTTAGACTTAGATTTCAGCTTCTGATTCCACTTGAATCCTCCTTGTCAATAGTGGAATACACAGCAGGAGTCCCCTAGTTATGGCAAAAGGAGAAGGAACATAATCTTTTCTTTTATTTAGCTCTTCGTACATTGTACTATTCTAACAGCTCATTCCTTAAATATACCCCAAATTTAATAGATTGTAAACCAACTTCTAAAAGAAAAATGACACAAAACCCTCCCCCAACAAGTGCCTTAAGCAGAACCTTGAAAAAATCTTTCTGTGCAATAATAAAAAAGGTATGATATCCACCCCTACAAGTTTATTATTTACTTTATATATCCAATTTATAAGACAAATGATGATGTAATGACTTATTACCCCAACAGGGGTTTAAAGAGAAAAAAAAAAAAAGATGCTAGATACTTCCATTTCCTTGGTAAATAAAAGCCAAAGTTGGAGTAATTTTTTAACATAAGGATCACAAATCTAGAAAGAAATCAGCGTGAGCCCCAAACAGCCATCCCCTCTCTTAAAAAAACTCAATTACAATCTATGTAAACTGAATATCAAGTCTTAAATCATTTAATGATTCTCTAATAAAAACAAACGCAGATTATTTAAAAACATTACGAGGAAACGTGAATTTCAACCAAAATAGTTTAAAGCTCATAGCCACAATAATTATGCTGTTTTAATTAAATATCAGCATCTGTGATATGTTCTCAAGTCCATGTGAAGTATCTCAAGGAGACAGAAGAGTAACATAAATCATCCTGCCTACCTTTAACTCTACTACAACATAGGTGGGAGGAAAAATAACCACACTAAGTTAAATGCTATACTGTGTGGGACTGTCCACGGTTAGCAAGTCTGATAAGAAAGTAAATTATTATTCTGGTTAAAATTAAAGCTAGGTACTTTGGAAAGTGTTTTACATCTTTTCTTGTCACACATTTTTCTTATGAGAAGTTAAGGAACAAATATAAACCTGCCACAGTAGACCCGCTTTGAGATTCCAAACTTTTACTTTTTTTAAAGAAAAGCAGGCAGTAGTTATAATAGGGCAATTTGCCTTAAAACTTTAAATATATTTTTCAAAATCAAGCAGGCTGTGATTCACTTATATAATTTACATATATATACAAACATATATTTATACATGTACACAGAAAAGTAAATATAACATGATGCCAACAGTTTTAAACTTACATCTGATTTCTATGTTTCATATACACACAAACATTACATACATGTTTATCCTTATTTAAGCAGTTAAAATTCAATAAAAATCTAATTTAAAATTAAACATAAAATGAATAGTGGGGCTTCCCTGGTGGCGCAGTGGTTGAGAGTCCACCTGCCGATGCAGGGGACATGGGTTTGTGCCCTGGTCCGGGAGGATCCCACATGCCGTGTAGCGGCTGGGCCCGTGAGCCATGGCCGCTGAGCCTGCACGTCCGGAGCCTGTGCTCCGCAACGGGAGAGGCCACAACAGTGAGAGGCGCGTGTAACCCAAAAAAAAAAAGCCAAAAACGAATAGCGGAATTTGAAAATCTGCTATATCATTTGAATACAGTAGACTCTAGTTGTAAAATTCCTTGCTAACAACTGTAATAAAATTCCTGGATAAAAGTAACAATTATATCTACGGCTGAAACTATCTGAGACACATTTTTAAGTTTAAACACTGGAAATTACCTCCAGTCCTAGCAACACCAAGACGTGTGAGGATTTTCCCCTAATAATTACTTCCTTAACGACAGAGAGAAGCAGAGTTTCAGTATTACCTTTTAATTGTTAACCTAATGTGAGAATTAGGAAATTTTTCCATTTCCTTTTTTAATGGTACACTTAACTGAATTAATTACAAACCTGGTACACTTAATTGAATTAATCACAATCCTCTGTTCAGAATGCACTATCGTTATTGGTCTGTGCACGTCCCCCTTTTTTATTAGTTCATAATCCAATTAGCTATTTTAAATACCTGAAATGTAGCAAGCATTCATGAACCCATCTCCCCGTACAAAAGAGGCCCTGGACCATGTGGCAGGCCAGCCTAGTCCATGTCCTGCCTCCCTCCACCCAATGAAACCATTTCATGAGTCCTGCACTCTTCACTCTCTTGCTTGCTTCCCTTTCTACAGTTTTGTTTATCCATATGTACTCCTAAAGAGTGTATTTTAAAATTCTGTTTTTGATATAAAAATAACATTCTAGGGCTTCCCTGGTGGCGCAGTGGTTGAGAGTCCGCCTGCCGATGCAGGGAACACGGGTTCGTGCCCCGGTCCGGGAAGATCCCACATGCCGCGGAGCAGCTAGGCCTGTGAGCCATGGCCTCTGGGCCTGTGCGTCCGGAGCCTGTGCTCCGCAATGGAGAGACCACAACAGTGAGAGGCCCGCGTACCGCAAAACAAAACAAAACAAAACATTCTATATTGTCATCTTTGGGGATTTACTTTATATATTGCTATGAATCATTCAAAATGTTTAATGCATCACTATGTTTTTAACATTCCACTGTGACTATTATCACATTTATTCACCCCCTTTCCTGTTTGATTGGCATATGATTTGTTCCCAGGTTTCTGCTATTGTCAATTGTGCTATGAACATTCTTCTACATGTCCCTCCTGAACATGCACAAGAATGTCTTGAGTATCTACATAGGAGACAATGCTAAACTGTTTTCCAAAGTGATTACACTAATTTACACTCCCACCAGAAACGTGGGATATCTGGGGACCTATGTTTTCTTCTACCCTAGGTATCAGCTTTCTTTCCTCTCTCTCCCTTCCTTCCTTCTTTTCTATTATTTATTCATTGCCACTTCCACAGGTTTAAAACAGTATCTCACAGCAGTCTTGATTCACATTTCTCTGACCACTAAAGACACTGAACCTCTCTTCATATTCATTGTTTCCGCTTTCACTAAAAGCCTGATGATGTATTTTATCCACTTCTCTCACCAATCTGAGCTATTTACATATATATTCTTGATAGTAATTCTTGAGGAAGTGTGAATACTATAGATATCTTCTCCCAGGGTTGTAACTATCATTTCTAATACAAGTTTCCTTTAGGTTTAGAAAATGTTATTAATTTTGATAGTTAGATTTATCATTCTTTTCTTTCATAATCATAGTCATTCTTAGTCTCAGTCTTTCACGGCCAGTTCCATCAGTTTAATAATTTTTTTTTCCTACTTGAAGGTCCAAAATATACTACTCTATGCAGATTTAATTTTTTATTTTGACATTTAAGGCTCTACCATTCTGGAGTTGATTCTTTTGTTTACGGATGTGAGACAGGAATCCAATTCCACCTTTTTCCAATTAGAAACCATTTCTTTCCAGCTACATTACAGAAGAGAACCACCTGCCCCACTCATCTAACATGCCACTTCGGCCATACACCAAAGTCCCATATATATATGGACCTGTCTGGGGGCTCTGTTCCATTGGTCAAGTTGTCTATACTTGAGCCAATTATTATAAAAACTTCACAGTATCTCCTATTGTGAGTGAAATAAACTTTATCTTTCTCAAATTGTCTGTTTGATTTCAATATGGATTTATACTGGTTTCAAAGAATGAGCAGGGGTCGGGGGATAGTCTTTCTATTGTCTGAAAGCATTTGTTTAAAACAGGGATATCTGCTCCTTCAATGTTTGGTAGAACTTGCCTATAACACCATCTGAGTCAGGATGTTTACCATTTGCTTCCATTTCTTTAACAGAACTATCCAAGCTTTTTAATTCTTAAGTCAGCTCTAATAAGTTTTATTTTTCTCACAACTTTTCCATTTCATTTGTTTTAAAAAGTACTGCCATTTAACTGTTGATTGTATATTCTAATTACCATAGGCAGTAGTGGGAGAGAAGAAGGAAACAGAACTGTAACTGTTCATTCCTATCTCATCCTGTCACAGCCAAGAGCCTCTCTTGCCTCAGGCCAATTAATGCTGCTACAGACACGAGTAACAACAGTGACACCAATCCAAAATAACCACTCCACACCAACACACAGGGCTTCTCAGTCTTGCTTCTTTCCCTCTAAATTTCCTCTGTATTTGATCTTGGAGGAAGAAGCCAGTAATGATGCTAGTTCAGCACCCTGGAAGGACCCAGAACTGAATTTACTGGTGCCTATGGCAGTGAAATTATGGTCTTATTTCTCTCTCTTTTCCAAACTTTCTACTGTATTATATCAGTCTTTTAATTGGTATAATTAATAATACTAAAGTATACTGCCAGAGACGACAAAATATTAACTGTACTTAGGTCAAAACCCCAATTTAAGTGACTATTTAACTAAGTTCACCATTGAATTCAACATCTTAAATGCTTCTGCTGAGAAACCTTAAACCTAAAAACCAAATCTCAAATAAGTATAATGATTAAAATTATCTGAAACATATCCAAGAGCTTTGAGCTTATTTAAATTAAATTGACTCTTTCAGCCATTCTATGGGTTTGACAAGTTTTCAGAATGTTTGGCGATATGGGGATAGAAAGATAAATCTGATTAACTATAATTAAAATGTTAATTTCCTTACTTATAAAGCACCACCAAGGAAGCAATTAAATCGGGTATTTCAATAATCAATAATCAGAGTGTGTAGAAGCATGCTGGAAAAAAATAGTGGCACTGAGTTTTAAGCAATTCCTTATAGAAAATCCTTGTATAAATTACCATAAGCCTACCATTAGGTAGGTTACACTCCTACCATTCTTAGATATCCACTGAATTATACATATTTACATCATAGTATCTTAAAGAGCCAAATAATTTGACTTTTATTCCTTATGAAAATTTCTGTAATATGAGATGAATATGAATCCAGCTGGTCCCATAAGGTGTCAAGAACCCCCATTATAACCTCAGTTAGTTGCAAAACGCCATCAGATGAGACTGTTATTCCATAAATGCCTATCTTTTTGTTTTTTTTTTTTCCGGTACGCGAGCCTCTCATTGTTGTGGCCTCTTCCATTGCAGAGCACAGGCTCCGGACGCACAGGCTCAGTGGCCATGGCTCACGGGCCCAGCCGCTCGGCGACATGTGGGATCTTCCTGGACTGGGGCACGAACCCGTGTTCCCTGCATCGGCAGGCGGACTCTCAACCACTGTGCCACCAGGGAAGCCCCATAAATGCCTATCTTTATGATTGTCTGAAACCTTTACTTTTCTCTCCTTCATTTGCCCTTTCTCTCAATGCTTCCTCTCCTTTAGCACTGCACAGAATAAGATTGTATATTATTTGTTATATTTACTGTGCTGAATTTTATGCTCTACATTCTTAATTTTAAAACTGTATAAGTATAAAAAAGTACTACATTTCTCTGAAGAAGAAAAAGCTGATTTGTAATTACTTGGCCTTTAATGTGACTTTTTATATACAAGAATGTTGAGAAAAAAAACCCAGAAAAGTCAAATACATACAAAAAATAAAAAGGTAAACTTGTTAATAAGCTAATACCAATTATTTATCCATCTTGTCTCTAAACAATACCTAGATCTTCAGACAACAAACTTATGTAAACAATATGACAAAAATTTCTTTTAGGAAGTTTCTTACTTGTCTCGAGATGCTCCCAGCGCCAAAACAATAGGATCTGCAATCTCTAACATAGACTGCAGGATAGAAGCTACAACAATGAAAAGGATAATACTGAGCAGGAATGCCCGGTGAACAACCTGCAGCTCTATCAGACCAGTCTGCACCGCCAGGATTAACAGCGTAACTCCTTCTGTCATGCCCCTAGAAAAGCACACGTTTTTGGAAAAATAAACAATAATCAGAATCGCATTTAATTCCGAGGGAAAATAATCCAAAGGCTTAGACTGTTATTACATATTTGTGATCTATTCTGACTTCAACAAAAGAACTTGATCAGAATATTAATGTCAGTGTCATAAAATACAAGCATAATGTATCACTACATGTGCAAAACATAATAGCTATAATTTTAGCATACAGTGAGAAGAAAAAAAGCAACTTCTCAGATAAATAAAAGTATTCTAACCAGGCTTGGCTAACGAGTCAGACACTCCTACCATTCTTAGATAGCCACTGAATTATATACATATTTACATCATGAGCTATATCCCGATTATAAAATAGAGAACCACAGGTGAATGTCTCTATAATCTTGGAGTAGGGAAGGTCTATTTAAGAAGACCATAAGAACCAGAGACATAAACAAAAATACTTTTTTTGAAATTCAATTTCCATATGGAAAATATATACAAAGTCCTAAGACCTTTTTATCTTATTGACTTGAATTATAAAGAATCTTACAAATAAACGAGAAATGAGCAAAGGACAGGTACAGTTTTCAGATACACAAATTAGCAAATATTTCAAAGCCTGATGACCCAAGTACTGACAAGGAATGTAAAAAAATATGGGCAGGCTAATGTTGAGATATAAACAGGTAAAATGTTTCTGGAGAAGAATTGCTAATAAATTTAAAATGTACATACCCTTCAATTCAATAATATTACTAGTAATTTACCCTATGGATGTACTACAAAAGATATATATAGATTTTTAAGATATATATATATATATATATACACATACACACACACACACACACATAGATTTGAGAGATAAAGTGAACAATGGAACATATTATGTGACATCATGGGGATACAATCAGTAAAATCCAGACTGAAAAACTAAGTAGGACAAATAATCCGATGTCTTCAACAAATAACATTAAAGGGAAAAAATAAAGAGATAGCAGGAAATTAAATATTGAAAGAGACTTAAGAGGCATACCAGTCAACTACAACACGGGCATTATTTGGATCCTGAGTTGAGCAAACAAAATGTTTTTTAAAATTTAGACACATAATTAGGGAAATATGAACACCAATTGGGTATCTGATGTCAAGGAATTCTTCTATCAGAAATGAATGCTCTATTGTAGTTATGGTTTTTTCCTAAAAGATTTAGAGGTAAAATAATATTATATCTGGGATTTGCTCCAAACAAATGCAGCTAGGGAGGGGGTGTTATGGGACAAGGTAGGTGGAATTGACAGGGGCACACAACACACAACACTGGCCATATTACTGGAGATGGGTGCCAGGTACATACATAGGGGTTCATTTTACTATTTTCTCAGCTTTACTGGTTTAAAATTTTCCTAATTAAGGGTTTAAAAAGAGAGACATGAACAAAGACACTCATAGCAGCATTACTTTTAAATAGCAAAAAAAAAAAGATACATTATTTTTGCAATACTATGCATTCATCGAAAAGAATGAGGTGTATGTGTTGACATAAAAACAAAACAAAAAAACCTATCTAAACCATATTAAGTGACAAGATAAGGTACAGAACAATGTGTATAGTATGTGGAAAAGACTATATATACTTTTCCCTATAAGAAATGTTTTAAATTACCATCTATAGCTGTTACCTTTGGGGAGAGGAAATGGGAAGTAGGGGAAGAAAGTTGTCATTTTCCATTTTGTGCTTTCTGAATGGTATGAATTCTGTGAACTTAAACATGAATTATTTTTCTGTCTTGTCCCCACTCCCTTTTTCCATTATAAAGGTGTTAGCTGGGACTGGCAGGAAAATTACAGAGCACAGGTTTTTTCTTTTCTGTCATTAAAAAACTAATATACAACAAATTAAAATTTCCCCTCAATTTACAAGGTACTCAGCATCTACTAATCATGAAATATTCCATAAAAATTTAAATACTTTAAGAAGAGGTTACATAAACTTATATAAATGAAACCATTAAACCTCTATGTTAATTCAGATAACAGAAATCATGACAAGTTCTAGAAGTAGTTTCCTAATACCTGATCTTAGTGATTTAATAACAACTGGAATAACTATTCTGCATCCTCATTAATGCATTCTTTGAAACTTCAATCAATATCAAAATTATGTTCAAACATAAAAAAAAAAATCTTTAAGAAAGTATCGAATTTAGAAATCTGATTTTAACAGAGCAACACAAACGTCAAATGGGAAAAAGCAACCTATCCAAAAATCTCTTAAATAAATCTAGGAAAGGAAAGTGTCTAATATACATTGTTATGTACATATAATAAAAATACATCTTTTATACACAGAAATTTAGTTATTTTTTCATAGTATTTTAATCTAAATATTGCAACCATTCCAAAAAAAAAGTCCTCAAAATTCCATTTCCTCTAAAATTCATCAACAAAGAAATTCATCATTCCTTCTTCAAGTTACATAAGATTTAAATGTCTAGAGCTATTCAGGGTGAAGAACTTACCGATTCATGGCAGGATCATTCATGAAAGCTCGATAACCCTGCAAGTAAAACTTGCAGAGTGTCAGAACACCCAAGGCAACAAAAGAAACCGTGAAGACCAAACCCAAAAGTGAGTAAGGAGTGCTGCAGCATTCAGCAATACTAGAAAAAAAGGGGGGGGAAATATTGTCCGATAAAAATTGTTTATTTGGAATTGAAACATCTTAGGCCTTTAAATAACCACCAAGCTTGATCTGATCCTCAATGAAAACACCCAAAATTTGAGATGAAATCACCTAACCACTCTGTTAATAATTTAAATCCATTCTTATTAGTATCCTAACCTCATTTTTCTAACTCTTTGGCAAATATTCAGCACATAGCACCAAATCTGAAACACAGTCTTTTTTATTTTTATTAACTATCATCTCCTTCAAAGGTAGTAAAACTCTGAAGGCTTAAATCTTGTTCAAACCTTAAGAAAATCTAATTAACATGCTGATAATATTCAAAAGAAATGTGTATAGTTGCCCATTGTTCTTCTGAAAGGTTCTGGCTGTTCAAATGGATCAGACTGTACTGCTAATGTGGTTCCTTGTCAAAACTCCTTCTCTGACCAAGCTGCTATGGGGTAGGGCCTGTGCAGACTCTGCAGCCCCTGACTCCTCTCACTCCAACAATGTCTTCCATGCTACTGGTGCTTTACATTTTAATTAATTTAAGCGTAGGTAAATGCAGGTTTTTTCTGGGTTATTTCAAAAGCATGTCCAAGAATATAGCCCAAGACCATTTCAAAATAATTTTAATAGCAATTTTTAATAAGGAGAACTGGACTTGCACTAAACCTTGGACATACTTTCATATTTTATAGAAATACATTCAATACTTTTATTGAACACATTTGAGAATAATTTCACAAGTATTTTGCAAATATATGTAACATTATGTACCAATAATTTGGATTTAGCATTTACAAAGCAACTAATAAAAAAACATTCAAAGCATGGTATCAAGTTTTGAAATTTCAGTGAATAATGTCTTGCATGGATGAGGAATTCATTCAGGCAAATCAGTATCTGCCCTTTACTATGTAGCTCCATGCCTCTGCTACACGGTTATCCTTCTTACACAACTGTTTTTAAGTTACTTTTTATGTGAAAACATCTAATTTTACGTAGACCACTGTGCATTATGATGAGGAAAAAAATGTCTGGTTTTCCATTAGGAGCCAAAATATCTACCAATCATGGTAGTTGACAGCTAAAGAATAAATAATTTTATGGCATTCTTAAAAGTCTAACTTCTGAAATGTTTGATATTTTTCTCAGAAAAATCATTATATACCATGTTTCAACAAATTGTCCAGTAATTTAAAAATATGAGGATCATGGCTAAAAATAACACTAAAAATATTACTTCATTCCCATTGGAAAAGTCTGAAAGTTTTACTGAATGTCCAAACAATTTCTCTATTCTTGTGTCTATTTTTAAAGAAATCTTTTTTACCCAAACAGTATGATTTAATTACATTTTCAAGAGGAGCACATTCTTTTTCTCTTACTTTAAAAAAATGTGTGGTGCTATTTTTCAAGAGCATACTAAAGAAAACAAAAGGTTTCAACCTAGCTTTGGGGAAGTGAAAGAGGCTGGGAAATTTATAAAACTTTTCTTCCCATCTCTCCTCGATGAGACATTTTATTGATTTTAGTTTCTATTTCCTGGCTGCAAAAAAACCCTTCTTTTTGTTTTTCAGTTTGTTTGCCATGCTTTGTTGGTTTGTTTTAGTCAGGGTATCCTGGTAAACTTGTGATCCTCCTTTTTGAAAGTAAGTTGTTCTTTGACAAAGCAACATACACACATAACCTAACACACAAGTGCATCAAGAAGGACAAAGAACAATGCTTACAGAGATATAAATTAATGAAAGAACCACACAGGAACTTCTCTATAAAACACCAAATTAAAATATTCTTATATAGAGAAGGGGCAATCTATCCTATGTATGGAAAAGGAATAAAGAAGAAAATTATTTTGGCAAGATATCTAAGCCTCACCTAAAATCTCAGCATTATTTTCTTACTTTGTTAAGTCCAAATTCATTCATAGCTTACTGATTTGTTAAGCCTCTTACATTATACTATGCTTCATTTGATTGTGCTTCACAATGGATAATAATCTGGTTTAAAACATGACCAATCCCAGTCCCACACTTAGGTTATCCTAACCATTGAACTGTATATCTCTCTCTCTTTAAATTCAGTTACTTTTTGGACCATTTTAAAACTCTGCATAAAATCTCCATGATACTTACATAAAAACAAATAGCAGTGAAACAATGAATTGGCCATTAAAATGTGTGTGATATCAGTTTATTGCATGTTTATAAAAGCTACTTTTTAATTAAAAGTCTCAGAAAGTACAAAATCTGACTCAGTACCAATAAGTTTATTTTACTTACTTGTCAAAATAGGTATCGCCCCATGACATTTTTATTGCTGTTTAACTGTGTAACGTTTTCAATCTTAACAAGTAACATGCTCCTTAAAGAGAGTAAATCTGTCTTAAACTTCTCCTCCCCTACACCACTTGGTGCACAACACTCCATCATTTTGGATGGCTGCGAAACAACAGCTCTACTAACTAAAACTCTAAAGTTGTATTCGCCTATACTTCCCAGGAGGAGAGTTTCTTTCTTGCCTTTTAAAGTGACAATGAGCCAGGGAATGAAGATGTAGACCCATCTGCTAGATTCTGAGGGATTGAGATGCAAACTTGGAATTTAACAGTGACAAATGTCTAGATAAGCTCACAACAAAGATAATGAGGTGGAAAAAGGACTCTAATGACTTAAGATTTTTTTTTAATAATTTATTTTAGAAACCAAGTCTTAGAATTCCTTTAGGTTAAATAGTAAAATACTATGATATACTCATTTTACCATTATTTGACTCTATATTAATACGGAAGCAAAACACTGAAAATAACAGGGCATAGTGAAAGTGTATAGGTAAGTCATAGGATTTGGACTCAGATGGGGTTTGAGTGTCAGCACCCCTTCTTTTGGCACTGGCACCTGGGCAAGTTACTCTTGGTACAGTTTCCTTACCTCTGAAATGCTAATGATAATAAAGGTACCTTTCTTGCAGGGCTGCTATAAAAGTAAGTATGAAGAAGAGTTTATTAGTGTGGCTGGCACATATTAAATACTCAATTAAAGTGATAGTTATTTTTAGTAACATATTTCTTTTCCAGCAGTTTAACTTGAAATTGAAAAAACATTTTTACAATTTGCTACATACCTTTCCACAAATCATTTGCTGTACTACGGTCTACAGTGCAGCCAAATATACCACCATTATTATATTAGCACCTCCCTACATTGCCAGACCTAGGCATCCACTGAGTGAAAATCCTATTTTAATTGAATATGAAGCACTATAAAAAGACCGACAAAAGTTAATTTGAAAAACTTACTATTCCTAGATCAAAGTTTTCTCTTCCTAGGGTTATATATAGTATCGTATACTCTTATTAATTACCTTGTGAGGAAAAGGAAAAGAAGCCTCTCTCGTGATGCAGGCTGATCTCGAGTACTGAAATAGGAGTAAATCTGAAGAGCAAATAAGACGAGCCAGAAAACCATGAACAGTACAGGGACTACCAGCTGATTCCACAGGGACATCCCCAAGGCTAGAAGGCCATATACCTCCACTACCTGAGTAAGAAAATAGGACTTTAGGAAAACACCTTGTATCACTTCAATAAACACATTTAAACACAAAAGAGTTTAACCTAAAGTACTGAAAGAGAAAAACTGAGTAGCTTTTCTTTTCTTGCAAGATTATTTCAACTAAATTCCTTCAAAGTTAGCTCTATACATACAAGTAGGAATTAGCATGTCTTTGTTAATTTTCTGACTTTGCATTATTATTAACAGTTGACACACATTCATCAAATGACAACAGTAAACTGCCCAGCAGTTCAGGGATAATGTCAAAATAAAGTCACAGTCAGAGTTCAACTACGTCAAGGGAGTGTGAGGAGCCTTGGTAAACTTACTCATGTCTAATCAAAATGATCAGGACTAGCATGAACGATGCAATACTGCTTGAGGGGCTAGGAGGAAGGGAAATATAAAAGAATTTTCCAGAGTTTATTCAGGAAGGTCACAGATGAGAAGTAGTTTGATGGAAGACAGAATAATCATTGGAGAAGTTTATTATGGAGCAAAGACAGGAAGTCTTTTCCCTCAGACAAATCAATTCCCCTTGCTCCTACTGTGTATTTATCAAGCAACATTTCTCAAATGATTTGGTTTGCCAAGTGTATTAACACCAGGGAAAAAGGTACACCTAAAAAAAGTTTATTAAACTACTATAAGTCAATAAATTAGCTGTCTAGTTTATAAAACAATTTCTTATGAGACTGATTAGGAGGAATTAATTCGCATAATCTGATTCAGCCTAGGAGTACAGCTGTAACCAAGTTTCTGGAGTTACTAAGCCAGGGACCGGACCCTGGTAACACAACAAGGTTCTGCCAAGTAGGTTACAAACTCTAACCTAAGCAGCCAATTGGCTTGCCGGAATGCTCGGTGTGACACCAGAATGTTTCAAAAACTATAAAGACCTTAAATGAAAATACACTGACTTGTAGCTTATTCTAAATTTACATTTTTTCATCTATAAATCAAATATTTTTTCTAAAACTGAGTCACGATTAACCCCTATTTTTTCCCAACTAGAAAATATTGAAAGAAAAAGGAAATTGTCCAGTTAGCTGCAAAATTACTATTAGCAGCAAACTAATCACTGAGAGGTAGAGTACTTTTCCTTCTTTCCATTCAAGGAAAAGACCACTAAAATACCTGACAGTTTCCACTTCTTGTCTATCCAATTCTTTCCAGGTCACGAATTTCGTAACCTATACTTTATTTTCAACTGCAACACCTTGTGCTACAAGAACCTTATGGCAACCAAGAAGGTAAACATGACACTGAAAAATGGAGGCTTTGTCCTTATGGTGATTAAACAGTATCCAAGTAATATTTACTGAATATCTACCACTTCTTACAAACCAGGGTAGTTCCACAAGATTGAATTCAAATAAAAAAATACATAAATTCATCATTCTGACTCTGCATACAACAACGCTTCCCCACGAAGAAACTGTTCAATGAGAGTATGAAAATAACTTCATCTTCTTCTGAAGATCTACTTTCAAGAGAGTTGCTCAAGTTAATCATTATGTAAGATGAAGAAATCAGTAGAATCAGGGTAAGGCCAAGAGCTTAGGAAATTTTTCTGGGAAATCTGCCCCTGGGGCCACAACAATAACAACAAGGAAAGGATTCATTTAGTAGTATCAGTTTGACCAATCTGAAAGCTTCCTGTACCTTAGGGTCACGCACACAGTAAAGAGCTAGGAGAGAATGCCCATTTTAATACTCTCTTTATACCAATGTCAGTTTTAAGACCTATTTTATATAGTGAAATTCACTGATTAAATCAAATAGAACTATTTATCTCCTCAATACCTACTGTTTGTGTCTGGAAATAATCTGTTTGAGAGCAAAGGCTGATAAAAGTAGGAGAGACAGAAGCACGTTATGTTGGCAAAATCAGTCCAAGCACCACATCTAAATGAAATCTGTCGTACTATAGCCCAGAACTATTTAACTTCTCAGTCTATTAAACAAACGTAAGGAAAAAACTGTACTCACAGTAGGGCTATAATCAGGAAAAAAACAGGATTTGACCTCTAGGTATTCAATTCTACATCATTCTTGTCTTTGTTATCGTAGTTAACACTGAATTTCATCTACCTGGCACTGAACTCATTCAAATCTCATGGCTACCCTATGCGTTAAGTACAACAGTTATTATTAGCTCCATTTTACGGATAAGCAAACTTAAGTGACTAACCCCAGGTTACACAGCTGGTAAACAGCAGCATCAGAGTGAGAACCCAGACCATCTGCTTCTGGAGAAGCACTTACTTCACTTTACTGCCTCTCAATAGAACTTAATAAAGAATCTCAGATGCTCCTAATTAGGTTGAAAACAGTTACTATTTTGAAACTGTCAAACATAATGTTACCATGACCATGACTGTGAAATAAAAGTGAACTAAATCTTTAATATACTTAACATTTATGTAGAATTTTATCTACACAGTCTTACCTGAACCAACTCTCTGTATGCAGACTTGGCAAGGTTATAAGGTACTAGAAGGTTAGACCCAAGAAAATAAAGAACTTCCAATCCAGTAAAAATCATAGCAAATTTGTTGATGATAACAATTGTCTCCAGAGGAACAAGGCAGAGGCGTGCTAGGAGAGGAAGCATGTGAGCTGAAAAGAGCCAAATCTGCTTCGTTTTCATGACACAGGAGCATAAAGTACACACCACCAACTGACCTAAAATGGGGGGGGGAACATATTTAATTTCGAGATTTGGTATCCACAAAATAAAAACAAAACACTGTTGAAAAGGATGATGACACAGCTTTTGAAGGAATTTAGTTAGGATCTCTTAGATAATATTTTAAATCAAATTTTAATTTCATCTGACCAAAATTACATGTTCTGTGAATTTTGAGCACCCATTCCCTAGGACTGACTTAAAAGAAGCAGCACAAATATCCACTGGTCTTCATCACATTCCAGATGGCATATATAATATGGCAATTTTTTAAAATGTCTCATTCAAAAAAGAATTCAGTTACAACTAAATATATTTAGCTCCTTTTACAAAGGCCCTCAATATTTAACTGTTCTCCTCTAGAGGTGAAAGTATAAAATCCAAGAGATACAGTTACTTGTCCAAGATCATGCTGTGACAAGATTTATTCTGAGGTTTTCAATCTTTAATTGCTTCTACAGGACCATGCAAGCCTTCCCAAATGACTCAATAATGAGAAGTTAAAACTGAAAAGTTTAAACAACAAATTCTTCTCACAGAGGATTATGCATGATTATAGAAAAGTTAGGAAATACAGAGAAGTAAAAAGGAAAAAGAAGCCTCAATCTCCTACAATCCTGTCACCCAAAGGTAGTACTGTTAATGTCGTGTTCATTAAATAAAGTATTGCACGTAAAGCCTTAGCATTTTATCTGAAACCTAGGCAGTGCTCAAAGTTATTCATATTGTTACCTTTTCAGATTTATTCTATGCATGTGAATATACACAAATGTTTTATATAAAGGAGATTATAGCATACAATCAGCTTTTTTTATTTAATACATATTATGCATATATCTCTCAAATAAATAAATAAATAAAGGCTTTTGTTGTTTTTTTAGTTAAAAAACTGAATGCACATGACAATATTAGCATTTGGCTATTTTCAAATATTTCACAATTATAAAATGATTTGTTATGAATAAGCCTGTACATTTATGACATCATTGTATAAACTACTTGGAGCACATTTCCTAATATTTTCTTAGCCTAAATTCCTATAAGTGGGATTACTGAGTCAGAAGAAACATTTTTTAAGGCTTTTAACACATACTGTCAATTGCCCTACAGACACAAAACACACAGTGTACAGGGGTGCCCATTTTCTCACCTACCTGTCAACAGTGAAAATAATTTAAGAAAGGGAAGGGCAAGGAATATTTTCTAAGTTTTTGTTAAATTTGTATTTTGTCGTTTACCAGTAGCACTGAACATTACCAATAAGTAATGGGTTGGCCAAAAAGTTCGTTCAGGTTTTTCTGTAACCTTACAGAAAAACTCGAACGAACTTTTTGGCCAATCAACATGTAAACGCATTTGCAATTATTTGGCAAAACGTTTGTTCACATTCTTTGTCTATTATTTTACTAGGATATGTAGCCTTCTGTTGTTTGATCGAGATATTAACCTCCTTTATCATATGATTCTATTTTCCCAATCTGTCATTTGAGTATTTTAATAACTTTTTTCTCTCATAGTATAGAAGTTTGTATTATAAAGAGTCAAACCTATCAATCTTTTCCTTAATTGTTTCTACTTCTGGTGCCATGGTTAATTATATGGCTCCCCCTACTCAAGATTATACATGTAATCACCTATATTTTCTTTAATTTAAAAATTAATATATATGGAAATTATTTTAGAATAAGGTAAAAAGTAAAAACCTATGTTTGTTTTTCCAGATGTGTAGTCAGTTGTCTCAAAACTAGCTATTGGAATCATCCAATTCTTTTCTCATTAATTTGAAATGCCACTTTGGTATACTTCAGAATCTTCTGTATATTTTGTGTCTGTGTCAGAACTTGCTAATTTTTTTCAGTGCTCTACTCTGATGACAGTGCCCACTATTCCTTTTCACTGACTGGACAAGTCTCCTCTTATTGCTCCTCTCAGAATTTCTTAGAGATTCTTGAACATGTCATCTTCCAAATTAATTTAAGAATCAGTCAAATTCTCTTCCTTCTTGCCAATGAAAAGCAAAACAATATTTTTAGATTCTAATTTGTGTTCTATCCATATTATTGTTAGAAGAATTCAAAAACTGCAACTATTTTTATACAAAGCTGAAAATTTATTAACAATCTACTACACTGTATGTAACATATGTGGTATTTTTTCCCACAAAGTATTAATTTTAGCCTTTAAAGAACTGATATTCAAATCACATGAATAACATTCATAAAGGCATTAAGAAAGAGAAAAACACCTAATAATAAAGAAAACTGAGGCAGATCCCGCCCCCCCACCAGCTTGCTCTCACCCTCTGCTCCCTTGCAGTGTACTCAATAGATCTCGCTTTCTACCCTCACTTCTGGCTCGGTAAATTCTTTTACCACCCACATTGCCAGCCCCATCACCACACTCCACAGCATTGTGGTGGCCCATACAGGGAATGCCTCTCTCTGCCTTTTCTAATCAGTCTTCCAATAGTAGTGATCGGCCTAATGACTTGGGGCAATCGAAGGTCCCCGGCCAGGGTTATTGCTCAGCGGGACCCAAGGTCTCCAGACGGGCTCCGACTCACTGTCACCCCAAGGGCTACATTCTGGAAAGTCTTTTCTCCTCTTCAACACTGCCGATGGTCTAAGGTCCCTGGAGACCAGGGATTGCACATCCTGACTCCCTGGCGGACCTAAAGCCCAGTCCCATATCGACTGACTGTCCCTGCCCGATGGGGTGGTAGTGTCCTTTGGGCCTAGCTTTGGGACTCCTCACTTCTAACACCTGATGCATTCGGCAGCGGCAGCTCTTCTGGGGCAAATCCAGGCACACTGTGAGATCCTCTTTTCTCTTTCCATCCTGATCCACCAACGTCACCAAGTACTTCAAACAAGTTGCTACAAAACCAACTTCATTCCATCAAGCTACAAATGGTGACAAGAAAAGGATTCCAACCTCTAGAATCAATACAGTTGACTACTCTCAAACAGGCCTCCCAAAATTCCTATTCACACAGAATCCCACAGCCCCACAGCCGACCAGCAAAGCCAACTGGGACCCAATGTCGCCCTTTCTCAGCAGGAAGTAGCCCAAGATGATGTCGTTGCCCAGATGTCAATGATTTGACTCTGCTGATCTGACAGGGGGGAAATGTAGAGCTTAACAAAAGAACAGCCATCTTAGGCTGGGGCGGTCCTTTTAAGATAAGACAAATGCACTCTCCCCGCAACGGGAAATTATCAGCAGTCACAAGCAGTTGGCATTCCAGGCAGATAGAGCTATGACACAGCCAGCCCTAACCACCAAACGGGTGGAACATTAATCCAAGGGTGACCAGAGGGGACCATAAAAGAAGCCCAGTTTCTCTCCCCCAGTGCAGACCCCCTCTTGGTCTCTCCTGCAGTGTACTCAATAAATCTCACTTTCTACTCTCAGAAAAAAAAAAAAAAAGAAAGAAAGAAATAGAAAACTGAGAAGAGGCCACCTAGTAAGATAAGTCAACAAAATCTTAGGGGCTAGAAAACAACTATCAGGCCACTACTCTTTCCCCACCCTGAGAAGAAGACTGAATTTTGCTCTCCGGAAAGGCTGAAATAGGCTCCTGGGCACCGTGCACAGCTCAGGGCAGAGGTGAGGTGCAGTGCCCAAATGAAAAATGGAGATTAAAATAAAAGTCTGCACCCAGAAAGATGAGATCACTCTAGATCTCCAAACACTGCTGCCATGTTTATTGCCACCCAGCTCTTGTCACTGACACTAGCCTCCCCTACAGGAGACAGAAAGATTCTTCTTTGGGGAAACTGACCCAAGTCCAAGTGAAAAGACCTACAAATACACACACTTAGGGGTCCCCCCAAAAACAGCCAGTCGCACTTGACACCAAATGTGAAACATACCCGTTGGTAAGCCTTAAAGAGATTCCAATCGACAACTTAATAACTCACTTTAATACAAATGATCACACAAGGATATTTAAGTAAAACTTACAGTTTATCAGCCTCATATGGGGTCTAGGCATCAGTATTTATAATTTTTTATGTAATATAACCAGGTGATTCTAATCCAGGCTTAAGAAATACTGCTGTCCCAGGTAAGGCAAAGACCAAAACAAATGGAGAGAACGCAAGGAACAAAAGAAAGCTTCAGGGGCTTCCCTGGTGGCGCAGTGGTTGAGAGTCCGCCTGCCGATGCAGGGGACACGGGTTCGTGCCCTGGTCCGGGAGGATCCCATATGCTGCGGAGCGGCTGGGCCCGTGAGCCACAGCCACTGAGCCTGCACATCTGGAACCTGTGCTCCGCAACGGGAGAGGCCACAGCAGTGAGAGGCCCGCGTACCACGAAAAAAAAAAAAAAAAAAAAAAAAGAAAGCTTCAAAGTAAATAATATATCTAAGAAATTTAAAAGACTGTCACAATAAAAAGAAAACAAACTCCAGGATATTAAAATATAACAACAAAAGGGTTGTAAGATAAAGTTGGGAAATCTCAGAAAGTAAGACAAAGAGAGAGACAGAGAGAGAGAAAAAGGAAAATGGAACAGTAAGAAAATTAGGGGCTCAATGTGGGAGGAACCTTACCAATTAAAAGAATTTCCAGAAAGGGACAAAAGAGAAAACAGCAGGGAAAAGTTAGGTGAGTTGAAAGGAGAAAGGCCTCTGCGGAATGATACCTGAGAGTAGAGAGGAGTGGTACAGGAGAAAACCGATTTTCATCATAAAATTGTGGTATTTCTTGACTTTTAAAAGTAACTATATTTCTCTGATTAAAAAATTAGCTAAAACTCTGAAAGAAATAAAATACTCAGAGGAAATGCTTTAACATTAGGAATGATTAGGAATTTTCATTCTGGTATGTCTTACTTTCACTGTACTCATAGCTATGATATTTAAATTTCCTTTTTCAAGTTCTCAGAGCTTTCTGAGAATCTGCTGCCTGTGTTATAATCGTCAGTTTGGCTCAAATAAAATTCTCTTTTTCCTTCTTAAAAAAAAAAAAATTTCCTTGTTCAGCATGCTGTAAACTTCCTTTAAGCTCTGAAAATTCCCATAAGTCTAGGACAGCACATTCGGTGTTCAGCTCTGGGGTTACAGGCTTCATTTATCTTCTTTCACAGAAGACTATGACTCATATGCTGTGATTCTCTTTAAGAGAAGACTACTCCTCTTATTTAGGTGAAAGAAGGAAGGAGTCATACTGTTAGCGGAAATCTTTCCTATAGCTCCAGAAGAAAAGGAAGTTGTTTAACTTGACATGCCTATTCCAACTGACAATTCTGAATAAATCAAAATCACAATGTACTCTTTGGATTTCAGAATTCCACTGTAAGAACTATCTCCAAGAAGTCTGTAATCCTAAGAAATGATGGCATATTCAAATTACTTAATTTTTCATTAAAAGTTCATTAGTGAAATGGAAAAAAAGGAGTAGAAAGTTACTTTAAAATCAAAGTCTAAAGAAAATTGCTACTTAATAGTTTACGGATTTTGTTTTATTTCCAATTAATTGAATCTTAGTTGAGTAAACACACTATCATAACCACTGATAGGAAAAATTTAAGGAAATATACAGATTTATACTAAATTGCGTCCATTATAGAATAAAAGAGAACACTTCATGAGTTTTCTAACCTAGCAAATATTTTCATACTTGGATGTCACCACTACTGAATATACCAATTCATGGGATATAGCCATAAAGCAACATTATTTTTGTGTCCTACTGTCTTAAAAGCCACTCTGTGAACTGAGTGTTCTCCTGCCCCTAAGGCAAGTCCCATACCTTTTCTATCTAGCACAGGTTATACAATCTAATCTAATCTAATCTAATCTAATCTCAATCTAATAACAAACAAAACTTTGAAACTGATTTAAAGTTGAGGGTTTTCCTTTATTCCAGCTGAGGCCTCCTACCTGCAATTGTGAGAGGGAGTAGAGAGGTTAAGGCAATCTTCTTCCTCTTTCTCTGCCAGCACAATCTCACTCTTTTCCTGACTTACTCACGACTGAAGCAGGCAGGGAAGGAGAGGGAGGGAAGTAGAAAATTCCTACTGAACTATGTTCTTACAATGGTACGGTATTGGTGCTCCCGGCAGTTGGCGTATTTAAAATGGATCGATCTCCTTTCTCCTGGGCACTTTTAAGGATTCTTCTGATTGTTCCCATCACTGTGGATCTCTCATCTGCAGTACCCTTGATGCTTGTTATGTACCCTCCTCTGGCTATTTTTGGTTCTTTCCTCAGCTCCTTAAATTCAATCCCTGTTGGAGTCTTCTCATCCTTTATAAGGGCCCTCTTGGGAGGACCTAAGAAAATTCCATTGACTCTTGGGGCCCTCATCTAGTCCACAGTAAACTAACATCCTTTGCCTACACAGATTAGATGATACAGGAGAACCTCTCAAGACATTTTCACTCCACAGTCAGAAACTCAACAGCCAGCCAGCCAGCCCAGTGCTGGCCTTTATATCAGACTAGAATTATAATACAAGCCATATATATAATGTTTAATATTCTGGTAGCATCATTTTATAAAGGTAAAAAAAAAAGTAAAATTAATTAATAATATATTTTATTTAACCTAATATTTCCCAAATATTATCACATAGACATTCAATCTATATTAAAAAATTAACAAGACAGTCTACATCGTTTTTGTACTACATTTGAGAAATTGGATGTGTTTTACACTACAGTATATTTTAATTTGGACTAGTCACATTTCAAGGGCTCACAAGCCACATGTGGCTTGTTTTGGATGGTGTAGCTTTAGATATTGCAGGCCTAGGTTGGACACCAGTCTGTAGTATCCCCCCTAAGCCACAAAAAAATATGTGTCTCCAAATGGTCTACCACTAAATTCTCTAAATGAGAAGGGCCCGGCAGGTATTTCAGAGAAAACAGCTCCCTAAAGAAATCCTCCTTCAAATCCCAACATTCAACCTCTTAACACCCTCTACATGGGTGAATTTAAGAATTACATACTATGGGCTTCCCTGGTGGTGCAGTGGTTGAGAGTCCACCTGCCGATGCAGGGGACACGGGTTCGTGCCCTGGTCCGGGAAGATCCCACATGCCGCGGAGCGGCTGGGCCCGTGAGCCATGGCCGCTGAGCCTGCACGTCCGGAGCCTGTGCTCCGCAACGGGAGAGGCCACAACAGTGAGAGGTTTTCTCTCACTTTCTTTTTTGCAACTTTGGCATGGTAGGGTCTAGTATTTCACTTTGGACTGTATCTATATTGTTTTGGGGTCCTAGCCAACACTTCTGTTTTAAGCATTCTGCTACCTGAATATTTCAATCATGTCTCAAGTTCTTGATGTTTCTGGCACTTTATTTTTGACTATAGGATAATGGCTTTCAACAACAGTAAACAATATTAAGACATTACATATTTCATTTTAATCTTACAAAGTAATTATTAGCTTTATTTTAAAATTAATCTTCCCAAATACTTACATTACCCTTAAAAAAACACAAGCAACTACAGGCTATATGTGATCATAAACATGTAAAATAAGAAACATCTATATGTATGAAAGAAAAAGACTAACATTTAACAATGGCTATGTTTTGAAAGTCATCGTGAATAACTTTGAGTTTTCCAATTTTTTGTATTAAGTATGAACCAATTTTAGAAAATAGTAATTAAGATTGGTTGGTTCCTACGTACACTTTTAATTCTTTTATAATACTTACCTATTAAGGCTGTGGTAAACCGATTCATGGAGAGAGGTTCTAAATACATTGGTCCTTCATAGGCGGACTCCAGTTCACTCCTAACGTAGTCCCTAAATAAGTAAAATGATAAGAATGTATTAGATACATTCCAAGCACATATGGGAGATAGAAGCTGCTATAGCACAGCATTCTTATAAAAAGCATATTATGTTAATAACACCTCTATCCACATCTATACTAAGGAAAACTTTAGGTACAAAAAATTATAGAGGGATTGCCTTCATCTCCTTCGTCCATGCACTGGAAACAGAATTTACTGAAACTGAATTTTACTATGCAGAGAAGCAGCCAAAGCTCCACTTTGTGGGATTTTCTTTCTTCCCACGACCTTATTAAATAATTTATGCCCAGGAAAAAGCCAGTTGAGATGCCATCTCTCAACCCTACTACTTAACTGATAACACCTAATACTATTACATTGAATTTCCCCTCTTTTGACTAGCTTCCATCATCCTTCCCATCTTCTTTTCCCCAAAGTTTTGTCCCAAGTTATACTTAATTAGTTACAGGTAAAATCACAAACTAGCTAGCAAACTAGCTTGTAGCAGGACAATCCTTAAAAACTGTCACTTTCAAGTCTACAGGGAATCTATAATTAGAATTATAATATTTTGTAGGCTACAAACTTATTTTGAGATAAATCAAATCAAATATTCCTTTTAAAACTTAATTCATTTAACATTGATCACTGAGAAATAACAAGATTTAAGTATTGGCCAAAGAGCCTTTACACTCTGAGAAAACAGAACTTTTAGGGCAGAGGCAGGAAGCACAAAAAGGGAGAATTTACTTTATTATCAATAAGTTCAGTGGTAATAGTAGAACATGATTGTCTTAAGTTCTTCTGACATCAAAGTAGGAAAGTTTGTGTTAAAAAAATTCTCCCTTTCTTCAATTGCTGAATGCTTTATTCACTGTACTTTAATAGTTTTAATGTTTCAAGTATTTCTGAAAAACTCAGATGGCTGTATTTACTTTTTCCATGAAATTACTTCCTATTAGGCAATCAAGTTGAATTCCTTTAGCATAACATAGCCAAACAAGAAATGACCTTTACAAAATCAGCAAGGAGAGTATTGCCAAAAATCAACATTAAAAACTAAAATAAAAATTTAAAGCAGTTTTGGGAACAATTATAAAAACCAATGAATGACTAAGCTTCTTGGGTGATTTTGCAATTCTCCTCTATAACTCTAGGAGGATTATTTGTAACAAATAAAGTCTCTTTCTAGTAAAGAGAAAGCCAAATTCTCAAGGGGAATGATTCTAATGCAGTGGCTGTCAACCAGGGGTGATTTTGCCCCTGAAGGGATAGTCTGCAATGTCTGGAGACATTTTTAGTTGTCACAGCTTGGAAGGGTGGAGGGGTGCTACTGGCACCTAAGCCAAGATGTTGCTAAAACATTCTACAGTGCACAGAACAGCCCCCACAACAAAGAATTACCCACTCCAGCAGGTCAGTGGTTGAAATCCTGTTTTAATGTAGAGAGACACAAATGCTACACATGCAAATTATATATAAATATCTGATTACTAGAGTAGTATAGGTAACCGTCAATGTAATTATTATATTTTATATAGCTTTAAGACAGAAAGCTAAAGAATTAAGAGAATTATGAAGTTTAAAATAGACACATAACTACCATGTACGTTTACGAAGTCTTTGAAAATGCTATTAAAGAAATAAATTTATATTTAAAAGAGATGTAGCTCTGAGTCCCAGTACTACCTAGGCCTTTAAAGCCAAATAATTTCTTTTTGGCCATAGCACATCCCTCTCAAATAGATCCAGTTTAATAAAGAGAGGCCACGTGGGACTTCCCTGGCCGTCCAGTGGTTAAGACTTCGCCTTCCAATGCAGGGGGTGCAGGTCTGATCCTGGGTCAGAGAGCTAAGATCCCACATTCCTAGCGGCTGAAGGACCAAAACATAAAACAGAAGCAATATTGTAACAAATCCAATAAAGACTTAAAAAAATTTAAATTAAAAAATAAAAAGAGGCCAGGGACAGCCCATAAAGACAAAAGGCAGGTTGGTGTTTGCCAGGGGGTGGGGGGAGGGGGAATGGAAACAACTATTTAAGGGTAGCAGGTTTCATTCTGGGGTGATGAAAATGGAATTAGATAATGGTGACGGTTATACAACATTATGAACGTACTATATGAACTGTTCGCTTTAAAAGGTTAATTTTGTTATGTGAATTTCACCTCAGTAAAAAAGGGGGGCCTACAAGAGCACTACCTCCAAGGGGAAAAGCCAAAAGACGGACCAAAAGGACCTCAGTCCCAGGAGTTCTCTCACACAGAGGGGCAAGGGGAGGAGATGACAGAGTTGAGTTCCCTGTCTTATTTTCTCTCACATGTTTGCTTTTGTCATCATATTACTGATGTTTCATAAGAAACTCAGGAAACTCAACATTATCAAGAATTTCTTATTGCTGAGACATTTGCTAACTGTTTTGTATTATTTCCTAGCCTACTTTAGTTTACCCTCTTTTTAAAAGCCTCTTTGTTTTTCTTTAGCCCCTTACCTTAAATTCTAATTTCACATAACAAAACTTCTAAGGAAAATTAATATTTTCTATACTTTTTTATTCTAACTCAAAAAGAATCTGCTGTATACCTATGTTGCTAGCACACTGCTAGGCCCTGAAAATACTGCGGTAGACAAGAAAGACACAGTTGCTGTTAGGATGAAGCTTACAAACCAGGAGAGGAGACATACATTAAACAAATACTCATGCTAACCATTATTAAATTACAATTGTGACAAATGCTGTAAGAAAAAAATATATAATGCTGTAATGGTCTTTTAAATTTTTATTTTTATATTCACAACTCTATTTAAAAATTATCTTCTATTATCTTCACTTCTAGATTCATATTTTTCCATTTAGCTAGTTTTTTCTGCCTTTTTATTTTACCTCTCATTCTATTTCATAGGGTTATTTTAAAGGGTTTAATGCAACTATTTCCTTTTCTTTTATCCAACCCTATGTTTCTTTGGTGGTTTTCTTGTTGTTGTTTTTAAAGTTTCCTCTTAACTTTCTAATTCTTTTTATGATTTTCTTTTTAGTTCTTTTTCTCTTTCTGTGTTTCATTACTCTGTGATTTGTTGAGATTATAGGACACTAAGGGACGACTACATTCCAGAATAATCACCAACCTTTAGGCCACAATGACAACACCCTGAGTTTAAGCAGTTTCCGCCCACTAGCTCTCCCACTTTGCCCTCTTCTAAGACCCTATGAACAGCTCTCTCTCAATGCTGCAGCCTCTCCCAGGACTGCCCGACCTGTCATTGCATCAATCACCCTACCAAAGAAATTAACATCTTTCCTAGGCACCTCAGACCCTCTCCCCTTTGCTCAACTCCTATCTCTCAAGACAGTCTTCAGAATTTCTCTGTTTGGCTGACTCACCAATAGGCCCCACCTCAGTAAAGACAGCCAGACCCAGAAGGCCTGCAGCCCCTTTGGGTTGGCCGAGCTTGGCTTGCCAGAGCCAGGGCAGTGGCTTTGGTGGAGGCTAAACTACTAGTCTTGCCAAGCAGCCACTACTTACCTATCTCTTCTGAGAGAAGAATCTGAGCACTGCCTCCCAAACTATACAGAAAAACTGGTGAAAAAAAAAAAAAAACTGGCAACATTAACAAAGATCTCTATATCTAAGTGATGTACAACTTCAGGGAATCTCATGCTGGCAATGAAAACTCTTGGTTACTCAGTTTCAACGGAGTGGGTCACTTACAACAGTAAAAAACAAGACAGTAAGCCTAAATAAGAAGGATCCAGAGAAAAGAATTATCCAAAATTCCATGAGTCATTTTAGGCCAAAATTTACTCTGAGGCAAGAGCCATGAAATACTATTTTTAACAGAATTTTATACCTATTTTAAGACTGAATCAGATGAGATGTTCAAAAGCAGTATCAGAATTTTTAAATTTAGATTTAAAGAGTAGAATGCATTTAGTCAGAAACAAGAATTCCTGCATTCTGCTTGTAACTGAATAAAATCTTCCCCTTCTTAAACCTCTTTTTTCACTTGTGCAATCTGTGCAATGCTAACAATTAACGCTGAGCACCAGTAAACTGAACACTTTGAAAATCCACTTCTCTACACCCCTTGTGGTAGACTACTTTCCTGGTTGCAACTATTTGGGGGCATAAGGAATGTGTAAGATGTATAAAAAGAGCCCCAAGGATAGCTTACAATAGGAAAAACTCTTGCTATAAAGAGAAGTATACAAGTTATAAAAAAATAAATAACAACAAAACCTAGGAGCTTATCAATTCATCAGCTGATTAAAGACCTTTATTTCTAAGTCTCTCAAGCAACCTGGCTGCGTCACTGAACAACCTAGGAACAATCTGTACATTCTGGCCACTTAAAGCTTTCAAACAATATTAATTCCAAAGAAACCTAATCTATTTGTACACAGAACAAAGTGGTGAGCCCTCCAAGTTATCTTTCGCAATATGTGCGAAAAAAAGGCACTGCTCAATTTAAGAGATCCCAGATAATGAGATTTTTTTTGGCCGCACAGTGCAGCATGCAGGATCTTAGTTCCCCAACCAGAAAGTGCAGAGTCCTAACCACTGGGCCACTAGGGAATTCCGAGATGTTCAAACACCGGGATTTGAGTACCTACCCTAAGCATTGTACTAGCAATTGAACAGTTCATCTACCCAGTTTCATCATTTAAATCTTCTCTGCCACACGGCCACCCTATTTTCTCTCTTCAGCTTCTTTCTGACCACCTACTAAATATTTAGTGCCTTGATCTGATAATGTTCAAAAGAAGAGAACATATCTGACACTGAAATGGACCAATTTTATTCCTGTCAAAATTAGGAGTTGAGTATATAATGATAAAATTCATTTTACAATTCCTTTATCTAACAACAGTTCTCAAATGAAAAAATCATGTTCCCCGGGTGACAACGTTTGGCAATTAGTGGTACTTTCTGGTTTCACAATTGTGGGGAAGGGGTATTCTGCAATCTGTTAGCAGAGACAGGGTGTTGTTAACATCCTGTAATGCACACAACTGCTCCATAGCAAAGAATGACACAGCCCAAAATGCTAACAGTTCCAAAAGAGACAACCCCTCATCTATAGCTTTGAATTACACAAGCTTTCATAAAATGCAGACCTAGTTATCTGTATTGACACATAAGTAACTCTTGGGAAAGTTTTACATTTGAAATCATAGTTACACACCCAAGACAAGGATGAAAGAGTACACTTTTATCATTTGAGACCCATGGGCTCTTAAGTCATACATGTACAAAATTGATACATTGGTTCATAAACCTAACAATAACACAAGGCATTTAAGAATAATGAAGTTTAAAATTTTAGAGAAAAACACTTAACTGTGGATATAAACCATGAAAACACTCTCACAGTAATGGTCATGTCACTTTGTACAATTTCTCTTTTTTTCCCTGTAGTTCTGGATAGTCTCAATTTTAAAGTAGGGTTGACGCTGTAAAATACATTCCTTAGATCACTCAAAATGAAAAGCATAGTTTAGAATTTTAAGTATTAAAGAACCTGACATTTATCAAATTCTAATGAGTTCAATTAGAATATTAATATTAAATGTTCATACTAACTGAGCTGTGCCCATGGATTTTCTAAAGTTTAATTCTTGTGAAGTGCAAGTTATACCCATTTTATAAACATATTCGAAACTAGTTTTTATTCACTTAAGGAGAATCAGCTTCATTATATGAGTAAAGGCATACCTTGGAGATACTGGGGGTTCAGTTCCAGACCACCACAATAAAGTGAATACCACAACAGAGCAAATCACATGAATTTTTTGGTTTCCCAGTGCATATAAGAGTTACGTTTACGTTTACACTATACTGTAGTCTACTAAGTGTCCAGTAGCATGACGTCTAAAAAAAAATGTACA
>NW_021703768.1:134750725-134898749 GCF_005190385.1 Monodon monoceros
TAGTCTACTAAGTGTCCAGTAGCATGACGTCTAAAAAAAAATGTACATACCTTAATTTAAAAATACTTTGTTGCTAAATAAAAGCTAACCATCAGCTGAGCCTTCAGCGAGTCATAATCTTTTTGCTGGTGGAGGGTCTTGCCTCAAGGTTGATGGCTGCTGACTGATCAGGGTGGTGGTTGCTGAAGGTTGGGGTGCTGTGGCGATTTCTTAAAATAAGACAACAATGGATGGAGGACCTTCAAGATGGCGGAGGAGTAAGACGTGGAGGTCACCTTCCGCCCCACAAATACATCAAACTACATCTACATGTGGAACAGCTCCTACACAACACCTACTGAATGCTGGCAGAAGACCTCTGACTTCCCAAAAGGCAAGAAACTCCCCAAGTACCTGGGTAGGGCAAAAGAAAAAAGAAAAAACAGAGACAGAAGAATAGGGACGGGACCTGCACCAGTGGGAGGGAGTCGTAAAGGAGAAAAGGGTTCCACACACTACAAAGCCCCTTCGCGAGCAGAGACTGGGGTAAGGGTGGTGGGGAAGCTTTGGAGCCACGGAGGAGGACACAGCAAGAGGGGTGCAGATGGCAAAGCAGAGAGATTCCCGCACAGAGGATCGGTGCCGACCAGGCTGGGAGCTGAGGCTCGGGCTTTGGAGGTCGGATCCCAGGGAGAGGACTGGGGTTGGCTGCCTGAACACACCCTGAAGGGGGCTAGTGCACCAAAGTTAGCTGGGAGGAAGTCCGGGAAAAAGTCTGGAACTGCCTAAGAGGCAAGAGACCATTGTTTCGGGGTGCGCGAGGAGAGGGGATTCACAGCACCGCCTAAATGAGCTCCAGAGAACAGCATAAGCCACGACTATCAGCGCGGACACCAGAGACAGGCATGAAACGCTAAGGCTGCTGCTGCAGCCACCAAAAGCCTGTGTGCAAGCACAGGTCACTATCCACACCTCCCCTCCTGGGAGCCTGTGCAGCCCACAACTGCCAGGGTCCCGTGATCCAGGGACAACTTCCCCAGGAGAATACACAGTGCACCTCAGGCTGTTGCAATGTCATGATGGCTTCTGCCACCACAGGCTCGCCCTGCATTCCGTACCCCTCCCTCCCAGCCGCCCCCAGCCTGAGTGAGCCAGAGCCCCCCTAATCAGCCGCTACTTTAACCCCGTCCTGCCTGGGCGGGGAACAGACGCCCTCAGGCAACCTACACGCGGAGGAGGGGCCAAATCCAAAGCTGAACCCCAGGAGCTGTGCCAACAAAGAAGAGAAAGGGAAATCTCTCCCAGCAGCCTCAGGATCAGCGGATTAAATCTCCACAATCAACCTGAGGTACCCTGCATCTGCGGAATACCTGAATAGACAAGGAATCTTCCCAAAATTGAGGCCGTGGACTTTAGGAGCAACTGCAGACTTGGGGTTTGCTGTATGTGACAGACTAGTTTCTGACTTTTTATGCTTATCTTAGTATAGTTTTTAGTGCTTGTTATCACTGGTGGATTTGTTTATTCGTTTGGCAGCTCTCTTATTTTAAAATTACTTTTTAAATTTTAATAATATTTACTTATTTTTTATTTCAATAACTTTATTTTATTTTTTTCTCCCTTTTCTTCTGAGCCGTGTGGCTGACAGGATCTTGGTGCTCCAGCCGCGACTCAGGCCTGAGCCTCTGAGGTGGGAGAGCCGAGTTCAGGACATAGGTCCACCAGGGACCTCCTGACCCCACGTAATATCAATCGGCGAGAGCTCTCCCAGAGATCTCCGTCTCAACACTAAGACCCAGCTCCACTCAAAGACCAGAGAAGTCCAGTGCTGGACACCCCAAGCCAAACAACTAGCAAGACAGGAACACAACCCAAACCATTAGCAAAGAGGCTGCCTAAAATCATAATAAGTTCACAAACACCCCAAAGCACACCAGTGGACGTGGTCCTGCCCACCAGACAGACAGCACCCAGCCTCATCCACCAGAACACAGGCACTAGTCCCATCCACCAGGAAGCCTACACAACCCACTGAACCAACCTTAGCCACTAGGGGCAGACACCAAAAACAACGGGAACTACGAACCTGCAGCCTGTGAAAAGGAGACCCCAAACACAGTAAGATAAGCAAAATGAGAAAACAGAGAAATATGCACCAGATGAAGGAGCAAGGTAAAAACCCACCAGACCAAACAAATGAACAGGAAATAGGCAGTCGACCTGAAAAAGAATTCAGATAATGATAGTGAAGATGATCCAAAATCTTGGAAAGAGAATGGAGAAAATACAAGAAACGTTTAACAGGGACCTAGAAGAACAAAAGAGCAAACAAACAATGATGAACCACACAATAAATGAAATTAAAAATTCTCTAGAAGGAATCAATAGGAGAATAACTGGGGCAGAAGAATGGATAAGTGACCAGGAAGATAAAATAGTGGAAATACCTACTGTAGAGCAGAGTTAAAAAAAAGAATGAAAAGAATTGAGGACAGTCTCAGAGACCTCTAGGACAACAATAAACGCATCAACATTCAAATTATAGGGGTCCCAGAAGAAGAAGAGAAAAAGAAAGGGACTGAGAAAATATTTGAAGAGATGTCAGTTGAAAACTTGCTTAATACAGGAAAGAAAACAGTCAAAATTAAGTCCAGGAAGCACAGAGAGTCCCATACAGGACAAATCCAAGGAGAAACATGCAAAGACACATATTACTCAAACTATCAAAAATTAAATACAAAGAAAAAATACTAAAAGCAGCAACAGAAAAGCAACAAATACCATACAAGGGAATCCCTGTAAGGTTAAGAGCTGATCTTTCAGCACAGACTCTGCAAGCCAGAAAGGAGTGGCAGGACATATTTCAAGTGATGAAAGGGAAAAACCTACAACCAAGATTGCTCTACCCAGCAAGGATCTCATTCAGATTCAACAGAGAAATTAAACCTTTACAGACAAGCAAAGGGTAAGAGCCTTTAGCACCACCAAACCAGTTTTATAATAAATGCTAATGGAACTTCTCTAGGCAGGAAACACAAGAGAAGAAAAAGACCTACAATAACAAACCCCAAACAATTAAGAAAGTGGTAATAGGAACATACATGTTGATTATTACCTTAAATGTAAAGGGATTAAATTCTCCAACTAAAAGACACAGACTGGCTGAATGGATACAAAAACAAGATCCATACATATGCTGTCTACAAGAGACCCACTTCAGACGTAGGGACACATATAGACTGAAAAAATGGAAATCAAAAGAAAGCTTGAGTAGTAATTCTCATATCAGACAAAATAGACTTTAAAATAAAGATGATTACAAGAGAAAAAGGACACTACATAATGATCAAGAGATCGATCCAAGAAGAAGATATAACAATTGTAAATATTTATGCACTCAAGATAGGAGCACCTCAATACATATGGCAAATGCTAACAGCCATAAAAGGGGAAATTGACAGTAACGCAATAATAGTAGAGGACTTTAACACCTCACTTTCACCAAAGGACAGATCATCCAAAATCAAAATAAATAAGGAAACACAAACATTAAATGACACATTAAACAAGATGGACTTAATTGATATTTATAGGACATTCCATCCAAAAACAACAGAATACACTTCTCAAGTGGTCATGGAACATTCTCCAGGACAGATCACATCTTGGGTCACAAATCACGTCTTGGTACATGTAAGAAAACTGAAATCATGTCAGGTATCTTTTCCGACCACAGAGCTGTGAGACTAGATATCAATTTCAGGAAAAAATCTGTAAATAATACAAACACATGGAGGCTAAGCAATACACTACTAAATAACCAAGAGATCACTGAGGAAATCAAAAAATACCTAGAAACAAATGAAACTGAAAACACGATGACCCAACACCTACGGGATGCAGCAAAAGCAGTTCTAAGAGGAAAGTTTATAGCAATACAATCTTACCTCAAGAAACAAGAAAAATCTCAAATAAACAACCTAACATTACAGCTAAAGCAATTAGAGAAAGAAGAACAAAAAACCCCAAAGTTAGCAGAAGGAAAGAAACCATAAAAACCAGATCAGAAATAAATGAAAAAGAGATGAAGGAAACAATAGCAAAGATCAATAAAACTAAAAGCTGGTTCTTTGAGAAGATAAACAAAATTGAGAAACCAGACTCATCAAGAAAAAAAGGGAAAGACTCAAATCAACAGAATTATAAATGAAAAAGAAGTAACAACTGACACTGCAGAAATACAAAGGATCATGAGAGATTACTACAAGCAACTCTATGCCAATAAAATGCACAACCTGGAAGAAATGGACAAATTCTTAGAAAAGCACAACCTTCTGAGACTCAACCAGGAAGAAATAGGAAATATAAACAGAACAATCACAAGCACTGAAACTGAGACTGTGATTAAAAATCTTCCAACAAACAAAAGCCCAGGACCAGATGGCTTCACAGTCAAATTCTATCAAACATTTAGAGAAGAGCTAACACCTATCTTTCTCAAACTCTTCCAGATATAGCAGAGGGAGGAACACTCCCAAACTCATTCTACAAGGCCACCATCACCCTAATACCAAAACCAGACAAACACGTCACAAAAAAAGAAAACTACAGGCCAATACCACTGATGAACATCGATGCCAAAATCCTCAACAAAATACTAGCAAACAGAACCCAACAGCACATTAAAAGGATCATACACCATGATCAAGTGGGGTTTACCCCAGGAATGCAAGGATTCTTCAATATACGCAAATCAATCAATGTGATACACCATATTAACAAATTGAAGGAGAAAAACTATATGGTCATCTCAATAGATGCAGAAAAAGCTTTCGAAAAAATTCAACATCAATTTACAAGAAAAACTCTCCAGAAAGTAGGCATAGAGGGAACTTACCTCAACATAATAAAGGCCATATATGACAAGCCCACAGTCAACATCGTTCTCAAGGGTGAAAAACTGAAACCGTTTCCACTAAGATCAGAAACAAGACAAGGTTGCCCACTCTCACCACTATTATTCAACATAATTTTCGAAGTTTTAGCCACAACAATCAGGGAAGAAAAAAAAATAAAAGGAATCCAAATCAGAAAAGAAGAAGTAAAACTGTCACTGTTTGCAGATGACATGATACTATGCATAAAGAATCCTAAAGATGCAACCAGAAAACTACTAGAGCTAATCAATAAATTTGGTCAAGTAGCAGGATACAAAATTAATGCACAGAAATCTCTTTTATTCCTATACACTAATGATGGAAAATCTGAAAGAGAAATTAAGGAAACACTCCCATTTACCACTGCAACAAAAAGAATAAAATACCTACGAATAAACCTACCTAAGGAGACAAAAGACCTGTATGCAGAAAACTATAAGACACTGATGAAAGAAATTAAAGATGATACAAACAGATGGAGATATACTATGTTCTTGGATTGGAAGAATCTACATTGTGAAAATGACTATACCACCCAAAGCAATCTACAGATTCAATGCAATCCCTATCAAACTACCAACGGCATTTTTCACAGAACTAGAACAAAAAATTTCACAATTTGTATGGAAACACAAAAGACCCCGAACAGCCAAAGCAATCTTGAGAAAGAAAAACAGGGCTGGAGGAATCAGGCTCCCTGACTTCAGACTATACTACAAAGCTACAGCAATCAAGACAGTACAGTACTGGCACAAAAACAGAAATATAGATCAACAGGATAGAAAGCCCAGAAATAAACCCACACACATATGGTCACCTTATCTTTGATAAAGAAGGCAAGAATATACAATGGAGAAAAGACAGTCTCTTCAATAAGTGGTACTGGGAAAACTGGACACCTATATGTAAAAGAATGAAATTAGAAGACTCCCTAACACCATACACAAAAATAAATTCAAAATGGATGAAAGACCTAAATGTAAGGCCAGACACTATAAAACTCTTAAGAGGAAAACATAGGCAGAACATTCTATGACATAAATCACAGCAAGATCCTTTTGACCCATCTCCTAGAGAAATGGAAATAAAAACAAAAATAAATAAATGGGACCTAATGAAACTTTAAAGCTTTTGCACAGCAAAGGAAACCATAAACAAGATGAAAAGACAACCCTCAGAATCAGAGAAAATATTTACAAACAAAGCAACTGACAAAGGATTAATCTCCAAAATATACAAGCCGCTCATGCAGCTCAATATCGACAAAACAAACAATCCCATCCAAAAATGGTCAGAAGACCTAAACAGACATTTCTCCAAAGATATACAGATTGCCATCAAACACATGAAAGGATGCTCAACATCACTAATCATTAGAGAAATGCAAATCAAAACTACAATGAGGTATCACCTCATACCGGTAAGAATGGGCATCATTAAAAAATCTACAAACAATAAATGCTGGAGAGGGTGTGGAGAAAAGGGAACCCTCTTGCACTGTTGGTGGGAATGTAAATTGATACAGCCACTATGGAGAACAGTATAGAGGTTCCCGAAGAATCTGAAAATAGAACTACCATATGACCCAGCTATTCCACTACTGGGCATATACCCTGAGAAACCATAATTCAAAAAGAGTCATGTACCACAATGTTCACTGCAGCTCTATTTACAATAGCCAGGACATGGAAGCAACGTAAGTGTCCATCAATAGATGACTGGATAAAGAAGACGTGGCACATATATACAATGGAATATTACTTAGCCATAAAATGAAATGAAATTGAGTTATTTGTAGTGAGGTGGAGGGACCTAGAATCTATCACACAGAATGAAGTAAGTCAGAAAGATAAAAACAAATACTGCATGCTAACACATATGTATGGAATTTCAGAAAGTGCTACTGATCGATCTAATGGCAGGGCAGGAATAAAGACGCAGACGTAGAGAACAGCCTTGAGGGCACTGGCTGGGGGAAGGGGAAGCTGGGATGAAGTGAGAGAGTAGCACTGACATACATACAGTACCAAATGTAAAATAGCTAGTGGGAAGCAGACGCATAGCACAGGGAGACCAGCTCCGTGCTTTGTGACCACCTAGAGGGGGGGGATTGGGAGGGTGGGAGAGCAAGAGGGAGGGGCTATGGGGATACACGTATATGTACAGCTGATTCACTTTGTTATACAGCAGAAACTAACCCAACGTTGTAAAGCAATTATATTCCAATAAAGATGTTAAAAAAAAAAAAGACAAGAATGAAGTGTTCCACACTGAGTCTTCCTTTCATGAAGGATTTCTCTGTAGCACGCAATGCTGTCTGATAGCATTTTACCGGCAGTAGAACTTTTTTTTTTTTTCTTCGGTACGCGGACCTCTCACTGCCGCAGCCTCCCCTGTTGCGCAGCACAGGCTCCGGACGCGCAGGCCCAGAGGCCATGGCTCACGGGCCCAGCGTCTCCGCAGCATGCGGGATCCTCCCGGACCGGGGCACGAACCCACGTCCCCTGCATCGGCAGGCGGACTCCCAACCACTGTGCCACCAGGGAAGCCCGTAGAACTTCTTTCAAAATTAAAATCAATTCTCTCAAACCCTGTTCCTGCTTTATCAATTAAGTTTATATAATGTATAATATTCTAAATCCTTTGTTGTCATTTCAATACTCTTCACAGCATCTTCACCAGGAGTAGATTCCGTCTCAAGAAACCACTTTCTTTGCTCATTCATAGGAAGCAACTTCTCACGTGCTACAGTTTTTGTTGTTAGATTCCAGCAATTCAGTCACATCTGTAGGCTCAACTTCTAATTCTAGTTATCTTGCTATTTCTACCACAGCTATAGTGACTACCTCCACTGAAGACTTAAACCCCTCAAAGTCATCCATGAGGCTGGAATCATCCTCCCAACTCTTGTTAATGTTGATATTTTGACTTCTTCCCATGAATCACAAATGTTCTTACTGGCATGTAGAATGGTGAATTCCTTCCAAAAGGTTTTCAATTTCCTTTGCCCAGATCCATCAGAGGAATCACTATCTTCAGCAGCTACAGCCTTATGAAATGTATTTCTTAAATAAGTCTTGAAGATCAAAATCAAAATTACTCCTTGATCCATGGGCTGCAGAAAGGATGTTATACCAGCAGGCATGAAAACATTCAATTTTGTTATATATCTCTGACAGAGCTCTTAGGCAACCAAAGGCATTGCCAATGATCAGTAATATTTTGAAAGGAATATTTTTCTGAGCAGTAGGTCTCAACAGTGGGCTTAAAATATTCAGTAAACCATGCTGTCATCCAGGTTTTGTTATTCCATTTATAGAACACTGGCAGAGTAGATTTTAGCATAATTCTTAAGGGTCCTAGGGTTTTCATAATGGTCAATGAGCATCGGTTTCAACTTAAAGTCACCAGCTGCATTAGCCCCTAATAGAGTCAGCCTGTCCCTTGAAGCTTTGAAGCCACTGACCTCTCTAGGTATAAAAGTTCTAGACTGCATCTTCTTCCTTATAAATATAACACTGCGTTGTCTCCACTGAAAATCTGTTCTTAAGTGTAGCCACCTTCATTAATGATCTTAGCTAGATCTTCTGGATAACTTTTTGCAGCTTCTACATCAGTACTTGCTGCTTAACCTTGTACTTTTATGTGATGAAGATGGTTTCTTTCCTTAAACCTCATGAACCAACATCTGCTAGCCTCAAACTTTTCTTGGGCAGCTTCCTCACCTCTCTCAGCCTTCATGGAATTGAAGAGAATTAGGGCCTTGCTCTGGATTAGGCTTTGGTTTAAGGGAATGTTGTGGCTGGTTTGATCTTCTCTCCAGACCACTAAAACTTTCTCCATATCAGCAATAAAGCTGTTTAGCTTTCTTATCATTCATGTGTTCACTGAAGTAGCACTTTAATTTCCCTCAAGAACCCTTCCTTTATATTCACAACTGGGCTAAGTGTTTGGCACAAGAGGCCTAGCTTTCAGCCTGTCTCAGCTTTCGACATGCCTTCCTCATTAAGTTTAATAATTTCTAGCTTTTGATTTAAAGTGAGACACATGACACTTCCTTTACTTGAACACTTAAGAGACCACTGTAGGGTTATTAACTGGCCTAATTTCAATATTATTGTGTCTCAGGGAATAGGGAGGACCAAGAAGAGGGAGAGAGATGGGAAATGGTCAGTCAGTGGAGCAGTCAGAACACAGAGCATTTTCTTAAGTTTGCCATCTTATATGGGTGCAGTTTGTGGTGACCTAAAATAATTACAATAGTAACATCAAAGGTCACTGATCATAGATCACCATAACAAATATAATAATTAAAAAGTTTGAAACACTGCAAGAATTACCAAAATGCAACAGAATCATGAAGCATGAGCAAATGCTGTTAGAAAAATGGCACTGGGGCTTCCCCTGTGGTGCAGTGGTTGAGAATCTGCCTGCTAACGCAGGGGACATGGCCTCGAGCCCTGGTCTGGGAGGATCCCACATGCCACGGAGCAACTAGGCCCGTGAGCCACAACTACTGAGCCTGCACGTCTGGAGCCCGTGCTCCGCAACAAGAGAGGCCATGACTAGTGAGAGGTCCACGCACTGCGATGAAGAGTGGCCTCCACTTGCAGCAACTAGAGAAAGCCCCCGCACAGAAACGAAGACCCAACAGAGCAAAAATAAATAAATTAATTAATAAACTCCTACCCCCAACATCTTCTTAAAAAAAAAACAAAAAAACAAAATAAAGAAAAATGGCACTGATGGACTTGTTTGATGCAGGGTTGCCACAAACCTTCAATTTGTAAAAAAAAACTGCAGTATCTGTAAATCAAAGCGAACCCCAATAAAACAAGGTATGCCTATACGTGAATTAAGGCAAAGAGAGACCCAGCTTTTCAAGAGTTTATGAAACTTTCAATATAAGGAACACTTGCAAATGTCTTTTTCTACAGCCAATTTTTGAAGTATCAAATTAATTATTTAAATTATCCAAGTATTGATTTTCCTTCTCAGGACCATACTACACTCTACCTTGATATAACTAGACTGGAGTGAATGCTGGAAAATATTTGCAAATCATTTAACTGAGAAGGCACTTGTATCTAGAATATATAAAGAATTCCTACAACTCAATTTTTTAAAAAAGACAACCCAATTAAATAATGGGCAAAGGATCTGAATAAACATTTCTCCAAGGAAAACTTACAAATGGTTAATGAACACGTGAAAACATGCTCAACATCACTAGCCATCAGAGAAATGCAAATCAAAAGCTCAATGAATATCTCTCCACGCTTACTATGATAGCTATACTGAAAAAGACAGATATCAACAAGTATTAGCAAGGATGTGGTGAAACTGGAACACTCATACACTGCTGGTGGAAATGTAATAGTGCAGCCACTTTAGAAAATAGTCTGGTAGTTCCCCAAAAGTTTAAACATAGATACTATATGAACCAGCAATTCCACTGCAAGGTATATGCACCCCCCACACAAAAAGGACACCTACACAAAAACCACAAATGTTCATTTGTATCAGCCAAGTAGCAGAAACAACTCAAATGTCCATCAATGAATGAATGGATAAACAAAATGTGTTATATTCATACAACAAAATATGATCTGGACAGAAAAATGAAGTAATGATACATGCTACAACATGGATGAACCTTGAAAACATGCTAAGTGAAAGAAGCTAGGCACAAAGGATCACATACTATACAATTCAATGTATACGAAATGTCCAGAATAAGCCAATCCATAAAGACAGAAAAAAGACTGACATGCATAGGGCTAGGGGAAGGGGATTGGTAGGAAATTGGAAGTGACTGCCGATGGATACAGGGTTCCTTTCTGGAGTGATAAAAATGTTCTAAAATTGATTGGGGTGATGATTTACACAGTTCTGTGAACACATTCAAAACCATTGAGCTGTACACTTGAAACAGGTATGTGAATTATATCTTAATAAAGCTGTTACTTTTTTAAAAAGATACTTGTTCAGGAAGCTGCCACATGAAATATGAACCTTTATGCTTTTTAAACTAAAAAATTCAGCCTTAATAGTCTATAAATGAGACACCTTCAAGACACAAAATTTATTAAACGTAACATTTTATTAATAATTCAAGGATTAACAAATCTTAGCTAATGTTTTTGAGATAGTACCATGTAGTGTAAATTATACTAAAAAGAGAAATACTAAAATATTCCATAACTTGAAATTTGTTAGTTTAACATCAAAACTAACTCCATAAGATAGGCATTGTCTTACTTTACAGTTTCGAAGAATCAACTTGCCGGGGTAACATATTTACTAAGTAGGGAAACTACTTCATATCCTACTGATTGTAAAACTAATTTTCTTTCCACTAACCATGCTATTTCCCTAACAGGGCTGAACTAGGAATCCGAAAACCTGGATTCAAGTTAAAGTCTGGGATCATGCCTTCCTAGATGTTGGCCAATTTCAGTTTTTTCATCTGTAAATCTCAAAGGATTATATATAAGAAGGATCAAAATGAAATAAACAAGAAATGATTTTGCACACTGTAAAATTTTATTACAATTCTTTTTACTGTTTAAAATAAATATAAATTTTCTGATAATGAAAACAAACTTTAAATACTGGAAAAAACATTCCTATAAACTAAAAGTAAAACATTGAAACTGGCAAAGAAAAATGGTTAGAAAAAGGCTTTCTTTATCTCTGACACTGTTAGGGTCCCCTTTACCCCTACATAACAGAATTTTGATCTCTCTAGAAAAGCCTGGATGATAATACTGCAGATAAAAATAGAGCTACAAGGTTTTAGCCATCACTACATCACTAAACCTCATGGAAACAAAAAAAAACATAAGGGGCAAGTGCTGGTTCACTGTTCTTTCACCAGGAATTATAATAACATATAAAAATAACAATTTTAATAGCTCTACCTTCAACTTTCAGATTTCTTTGATTAATCATCAAAATCCTATCAACTCTAAAAAGCTAGCATTAGATAGCTATACCATGGAATACCCTGCCATGAAAAAAAATCCTTTTTTAAAGACTAACAACACAGGAAAATGCTCACAAAACACCGCTGCATAATAAAAGCAAGACATGAGAAAGTTAAAATTCACTGAGCACTATGATGCGTCAGAAATTTTTTTTTTGCGGTACGCGGTCCTCTCACTGTTGTGGCCTCTCCCGTTGTGGAGCACAGGCTCCGGACGCGCAGGCTCAGCGGCCATGGCTCATGGGCCCAGCCGCTCCGCGACATGTGGGATCTTCCCAGACCGGGGCACGAACCCGTGTCCCCTGCATCGGCAGGCGGACTCTCAACCACTGCGCCACCAGGGAAGCCCTACATGCTTAATCTTAATGAATCTTTATAATAGCCCCTTAAAATATTATCAGCATTTTACAGGTGAAGAAACTGAGATGTACCTTTCTGACAAGTGATACTAAGGTTACAGAGCAGTAAATGAGAAACATGGATTTGAACCTATCCAATCCCCATCCGTTCTTCCAAAAGATATGTCATTCTTAGGTGCCCAAACACTCATTTTACACACTAAAATGGTGACTAAGGAGCCCATACTCTAACTACTGCATTATACTCCATAGATACCATTTTTATTTAAAAATGAATAAATTAAGATAGGTTAGTGTCTCCAGCTTGAGCTGAGATTCAGAAGTGTCTGGGTAAGGCCACAGGAACAGACTGCGTCAGGGTTTGGGGCTGGTGGTCCTGGAATGGGAAGGATATCCTGTTGTCTGAGTCAGTGCTGGCCCTTGGACTCCTAGTCTAGGCTCTATGGAGAAAGATGCTGTAGGAAAAGGCTCAAGTTGGTCCTGTGAAGAAGGCTAAGACACAGGGACATGCTTGTGTGACACGAACTTAGAAAAGCCGAGAGTAAAGCAGCTTGATTTGAAACACTGTGACAATTACAAACACGCAGCACTGCTCTTGCAGCTCCATATTTTGCAATTCTGACATCCAAGAACATACCCTGGGCAAGGATAGCCGCAGAAGTTAAAGAGTAAGATGCCACCCTCCAGGTACCATTTTGAGCAGATGAAATCAACCAGATAGGAACAGAGGAGAGGAATGTGAGAAGACTGAGTTTCTGGGAAATATTTGGGGGACTTCAGGAAATAACTAGATGAAATAAGGAAGATGGCGGTCCTGCTTCAGCAAGAGGACCAAGAGTCAGTGACTGTTAGTAATTGTCACTCTTTTGTAACCAATGAAGTGGTGAAAAGTGGAAGGTATTAAAAAACTGGAAGGAAATAACAGAATCTTAACAGGTCTATCTCAGGGTGGTATAATTTCAGGTGATTGCTACTGCCTTTAAATTTTCTATATTTCCCAAAAACTGCCTACAGCGAACAGTATAATTTTATAATCAGGGGGAAAAAGGTTTTTTAAAAGTCAACCATTCAATTCTAGTCATACAAAAATGCTATTTCTAAGATTAAATTTCAAATGTACACCAAAATCTGTGTTTCAAACCTCTAGAAAATTATATCTTGTTATATATGCAAAGTAACTGCCACTCTTCTTAGAACTGGGAGTACATTTTGTTACAGTTATACATTTCAATCAAAACGAAAGAAGTATTGTACCCACAAAACTTATTCTACCCCATTACATTTACTGTTAACAATATTAACAATATTAATATTGTTTCAAAGTAAGAAGCTCATATTCATTGGCAGACCAGAGTCTTAAAATTTAGGACCAGCAGACCAAGACAAACAGACAATACTTCTAAAGAGGCAGAAGTTCTGACCTATACAATTAACCTCATGAAATAATTTATATCAATCATCCACTATATACATGGTTGCACCTTATGCTGATAACTCATGCATCATAAACCGACTTCCTAAAATGATGACAGTAATGAAGTCCGTAATTGTTAAATAGTTCCTATAGCCTGTCTTTGGATAGTCTTTTCTCAGGTAATAAAGAAAAGCTCATGGGTATCTTTGTAAACATACCCTTAAGGTCCATTTCATAGTAAGACTGTAAAAGCAGAAAAAAATTTTGAGACATAACCCCAGCTATTAATCCTGTATGATAATATTCATTTAGAAAACAAGTATCAAAAATAAAAATCTGTTTTGGATACCTACCAAAGCCTCAGTTTCTTAACAGTGTTCATGAAAAGTATTTTACTGGTAAAGGAAAACTTTAAATTCAGTCATACATTTCAAAAATGGCTCACATTCTTACCTGGAGATTTGATGTCCAGCATAGAGGAGCAAGGCAGTCAAAACGTATAGGTAAAGCTGAACCAGATGCTGCCTGGGCAAGGTTAGTAGCACAACACTTAAGATATAACCTGTAGTAGAAGTTAAGAGAGATATAAATAAAATTCGATTCTAATTTAGTCTTCCAGTTAATTACAACAATAAAAAGAGCTTTAAGTAAATTACTTCCCAATTAGGTTTCAACAACTTTGAGCTTTTTTACTTCACTACCAAAGCAAGTTTAGGACAGCAAAATCAGTATGGATTTTTCTATTAAAAATATAAAGCATTTTTCACTTCCTTTGTAGATTTTTCTACTTTATAATCACATATATCACCCAAAGGTACAAGAGGATTACTCCATCATCTATCTTTCCTTGTCTCCTTATTTCTTCTATGCCATTTCTCTCATTCTCTAGTCCAAGAAGAACTGAGTGTCTTACTGTCCCTCTCTATGACTGCGCCTTCTGTGACTCAGATTTTATTTTTCCAACTCCGAAGGACCCTCTACCTCCTATATCTTCAATCATTCCCCTGACACCATCCTCACCTCTCTTTTCAAAGGATGTGCAGGGCTCTTCTCCCTAGTCTTAAAGAAAAACTTCTCTCCACAGATTTGTCCTTTTCCTGTTACCTATTTTTCTCATTCCACTGACAAATGTTATAAATTATCTGTACCAAAGCCTCTATTTTCTAACTATTATTCCCTCTTTACCCTTTACAATCTTAGATCCTCTACAAATCCCCTTTTCTTTTCTCTAAAGAAACTTGAAAGTCAACAATTACCTACTTGACAAATCTAAGACTCAAGTTTAATCCTTGTCCCAGCACCTGAAGCAACTGACCTCAAAACTTATTCTCTAGGGCTTCCCTGGTGGCGCAGTGGTTGAGAATCTGCCTGCCAATGCAGGGGACACGGGTTCGAGCCCTGGTCCGGGAAGATCCCAAATGCCGCGGAGCAACTAGGCCTGTGAGCCACAACTACTGAGCCGGCGCGTCTGGAGCTTGTGCTCTGAAACACGAGAGGCCGCGACAGTGAGAGGCCCACTCACCGCGATGAAGAGTGGCCCCCGCTTGCCAAAACTAGAGAAAGCCCTTGCACAGAAACGAAGACCCAACACAGCCATAGATAAATAAATAAGCTTTCATTTAAAAAAAAAACAAAAAACTTATTCTCTGGCTCTGTGACGTGGATTTCCTTTTACTCTCTAAATCCTCCTCTCTACTTTCTTTTCACCCTCTCAAGTGAACATAGAAAATTTAGTTCCTGAACAACTTCTATTCTCTATATAAAGTATCTAGCTCAAAGAATCTATTTTCTTGTTTCAAATATACCATTCCAGATGACACAACGATAGTTCTGAGAACCCACTACATAAGCAAAAAACCTTTAATCATTTCCTATTCTAAGTAGACATCTCGCAGCTCATGATGCCTGAGGTATACTCCACTTAAATGTCCTCATATACAGTGAGTACAAATCCTCCTCCCTCAACAAGCTAGCTCACCTCACCCTCTTTCACTCTCCTAAATCCCATTCACTCTGACTCAAACCTGAGTCCCCTGTTATCACCCAGTCCCACTGAGTCTTCCTCAACAGATCTCTTACATTACCCCTCCTTTCCAGACCCTATGCCCCATCTTAATCCGCTCTGTAATAATTTATTGATACTAATTGCTATTTTTCTTTGTCTCTTCCCATCCTTATCCATCCTATGCTTTGTTACCAGGGTAATATTCCCAAAACTATCACTTTCATTTAGACAACCCTCTTGCTCTAAAACCTTCAAAAGTATTGAAACTCTCAGTGTAACATTCTATGTCTTGCAAAAATCTGATCCTAGTTTATTTTCCCCTTATGAATGAGTCTTTATTAGGGCACAGATGTCCCTTCTTAGCACCTAATGTCTCGCTCAGGCTGAATCGATCATACTTAAAGCTAAACAAACAGGAGTGGTGCTAGAGACTACAGACTTCCCACACATCCTAACTTCAAGAACAACCCAGCAGAAGCCAGAGATATATATTTCTATTTGCTTTTCACTTCTTAAAATAATTTCCCCCAAATAATTATGTTAATCCCTATCTCACAGGACCTTAGAAGTATTTAAAAGGATATTTATTATATCTAGCAAGCATTTTTACTGTTTGTGGCTGAAGGATTTTCTAATCAGTCTATTGCATGAAACGTTTCCTTAAATTCTTGACTTTAAATGAACTATCATTTTCCTTTCCATATATTATCTTTCCCTTCTCCTGCACATCTCATAAAATGAGCTGCCAAATCCTCTAGATTGAACATACTCATTTCATTCATTCTTTCAATTATTCAGTCATTCAACCAACATTATTATGTGTAAAGTGTGATCCATATGCATTCCTAGACATGGAAAAATCCAAAGAAAAAATAAAAAGATTCACAGTCTAGTGAAAAAACAAACAAGAACAAAAGTATGATACATTGCTGGTGCTCTATTAAACAAAAATTAGAAGGGCTATGGTTAAGTGATTAAGTTTGACCTGGACCTCAAAGAATGAAAGGATCTTTACTAAGCTAAGAAAAGGGGGAAACATTCTAAGAAAAAAGAACACAGCACGTCCAAAAGCCATGAAAGCACGAAGGATATTTTCAGGAGACAGTAAATTCTATAGGCTAGACTAAATTCTGGTGTAAACAGAAAGAGTATTGGGAGGGTACTGGGAGATGATGCTGATAGAACTGGTGGCTAAAGCTTCAGTATAAAGACTAAAATATGATAATAAGGAGCTTAGCCTGGGCTAATGTTCTCAGATCCTTTAGATACCATTTTGGTGAGGTAAGAAAACAAAAAACAACAAAAACCCTATGGCTCACCTATACCCCCATTTTCACAATCCAGTGAAAAAATAATTCTGTGATAATAAAATATATCACACAAGAAGATTTTTGAGAGATTATGAATACTTATGCTGATATAAGAGCAGTAGGAATAAATCATCTGAACTACAATAAACAGTTGATCCTTGAACAATGCCGGGGTTAGGAGCACCAACCCCTCCCCCTCCTCTTCAGTAGAAAACCTGAGTGTAACTTTACAGTTGGCCCACCGTATCCACAGTTCCACATCCATGGATTCAACCAACTGTGGATCAGGTAGTACTGTAGTACGTATCTATTGAAAAAATCCACATATAAGTGGACCTGCACAGTTCAAGGGTCAACTGTATACATAATCTAATTATTTGAAAAATACAAAACTACTGCTGATGCAAATATGCATCATTATTCATGCTACAGGATTATCCAAACAGAACACAACAAACTAAATTGATAACGATGAAGCTAACCCAACAGTAATGCATAATTAAAAAGCAAGACTGGCAGTATTTAAAAATGATGACCTGCTTAAAATAACATTGATGAATCTTCCTAACAAAATATAGAAATTTCTGCTATTTAAAGGATTATTTTAGCAGTGGGGGAAAAAATGAGGACATGGAATAAAACAGTAGCTTTGAATATAGAGTTGGCAGGGTCAGCTATGAGATACATATTCAAATAGGTCTTAGTGGTGATCTACTGGTGAGTGGTTGAGAACAAGGAAATGAAGATGGTTCTGATGTTTTTAGCTTAGATAATTGAGAGGATGGCTTTGCTATTAAGACAGGAAATACACAAGAAGGAAGAGGATTGAGTTGAAGTAAAGATGATGAGTTCAGTAATAAGTTGAGGTGTCTGTAGAATATTTAGGTGGAGATATCTAACGGTAGTTAGAAATTCATTTATTCAGCATCAGGCACTAGCTCAGTACTGGGAATACTGAGATAATAGACAACCCCAATCCTACCTTAAAGGAGTTAACAATCTAGTTAGGAAGATAGATGAGCATATGGACCCTTAGAATTCAGCACAATAAGTGCTATGGTGGAGGTACGAACTGGATACCATGGGATCAAAGAGGAGGAACACTACCATAGACTAAGGTGCTCAAAAAAGCTGTGAAAAATGTAGATAGAGATTTGTAGCCAAAACTATGTGAAATCACCCAAACAACAGAAGATGAAAATTAAACACAAATTCTGGAATATCAAGAATAAAGAAGTCCAAAGAAAAAAATACAGCAAAAGGGTCAGAAGGAATGGTCAATAAGTTAGAAGAATCCAGAAACATTTTTAAGAAAGAGAAAGTGGTCAACAGCTTCACAAACATGGAAAGGTCTGCAGAATAGGGATATAAATGAAGTCTGAGTTTTACATGTTAGGTCACTAATGATTTTAGTGACTGCAGTTACAACAGAACTATTCTCACATCCACTCTTTCCTTTGCTATTGCTACCATGCTAGCTCTGGCTCTCGTTACCTCTTGCCTAAAATCCTAATTGGTCTTCTTACCTCCAGTTTCTCCCCTCCCCAACCCATTACCCTATACAACATTGCCTAATCAATTTTAAGATGCAGCTCACCTGCTCTAAATTCCTTACTGACCCATCATTAGCTACCAAATTAAGCACAATACCTAACATCTGTATTCAGGGTTTTTCACAAATGGCCCCATTCTTCCTTTTCAATATTATTTCTATTCCCCTTTTTCTATCTTATATGCTGCAAAACAGTTCTATAATTAACATTCCACCAATTACATCTGGACAGTCACTTTTCTTTGTTGTTCTCAGACAGAACCAACACTGGAAAGCTTCTAAGTTCAAAGGTACAATTATACTCCATAAGCACAAACATTAACACTGCTCACCTTGATTTTTAAGCTCTTAATAACAAACAATTAGAGGCTATAAAGGGGAAAAAAACTTATAATAGTAATAAAAAAGATAAAATACCTAGGAACAAACTTAACAATAAGCCTAAGACCTATATAAAGAAAACTTTAAAACACCCCAGAAGGACTCAGAAGAAATCTGAACATAGCAAGTATCTCTGTGTTAAGGAAGAGCTAGCATCCTTAAGTTCTCTCTTCATCCTAACTTAAAATTTTAATAGTTTGCAATCTCAGCAAAGAGGTCAACAGGGTTGTTTTTGGAACAAGATTAGATAATTCTGAAGTTTATACAGAAAACTAATAATAACAAAAAAACTCAGAGAGGGAAATAAAGAAAAATGAAGAGACTAATTCTATCAGACAGTAAAATATAACCTAAATCCTCAATAATAAGAAACTAAAAAAACAGAAAAATGTTTAGAAATGAAATAAAACACACTGTACAAGCAGATAAATTCTAAATGGAGCAAAAGACTTAAATGTAAAAAATGGAAAAACAAAAATAATGCAATAAAACGTGACAATTTTTTATAAACTCAAAAACAGAAAAGGCTTTTTTAAATTGATTCAAAATCCTAAAGCTACAGAAAATAAATGATAAATTCAATCACATAAAATAAATTCTGCAAGTCAAAAAAATCTTAAGCAAAATCAAGAGAACTGAAATTGGAAAATATAATTCCAACTCATCACACAGGGTTTATTTCCCTTATACCAAACTCCCATAAATTGGTAAGAAAAGGCTAACAAACCCATAGAAAAGTGAGCAAGGGACATGTACTGACAACTCTCAGAGGAGGAAACGTTTTTTTAAAACACGTGAATAAATTCAATCTCACTCATAAGAGAAATACAAATTAATACTACATTAAAAAACAACCATTTTTCACTTACTGAGCAGCCAAATACTAAAGTTTGATAACTCTGTTTTGATAAGGATGTAGGATTTCAGGAACTCTCATCCACCATTTGTGGAGGTACAAAACAGTAAAATCCTATGGAGAGTGGTATCAGTCAATAGTACAAATGTATATATACTCTTTAACCCGGCAGTTTCACTTCTAATAACTTATCCCAAGGCTGTATTTGCACCTGTTGAAATGATGGCTATACAAAATTATTTAGTACAACACTGAATGAAACAGCAGAAGACAGAAGCTATCTAAAACGTCCTCCAATGAAGTAATTCGTGCAATAAATGACGGTACAGCCATACAAGGGTACTATGCCACTATGAAACAGAATTGGAGGGCTGGGGGGAGAGAGAGGCCTCAACAGTTAATCAGAATCTTAAGATTTGGCAGAACAGAAAGTGTCAACATAAAAAAACAGTAAATATCTAAAAACAGCAGTTATGGCTCTATGATACATCATTAAGTTAAAAGTTTCAGAAGAGTAGTATTATGCTATCATCTGTACTAAAAAGGGAAATATATACATTTGTACTTCTATATTATACTTACATTTATATACCAATATATCTTTATATTTACTTATACATGCATAAAAATATCCGTAGAATTATACACAAGGAAATAAAAAGAGCTACTTGTTGGGACTCAAAGTGAGAACTTAGTGGATGAGGAACAGAGATAGGAGGAAGGCACTTTTCACTGTGTACCTTTTATACTTTTTGGTTTATGAACCATAAACTACCAATTTAAAAAATTTATTTAAGGGTTAAATTCTGTAAACTGGAACATTACATAAACACTACATAATACTGACACAGAGGTTACTCTAACCAAAAAACTGTTCAAGCTGAAAATATCTACTCATGTAATCACTGAGCTTACTCCACCATAGCATGTAATTAAATGTATTTAAGGAGGCTCAATTGGGGCTTCCCTGGTGGTGCAGTGGTTAAGAATCCGCCTGCCAATGCAGGGGACACGGGTTCGAGCCCTGATCCAGGAAGACCCCACATGCCGTGGAGCAACTAAGCCCGTGTGCCACAACTACTGAGTCTGTGCACCTAGAGCCCGTGCTCTGCAACAGGAGAAACCACCACAATGAGAAGCCCGCGCATCACAAGGAAGAATAGCCCCTGCTCTCCGCAATTAGGGAAAGCCCACGGGCAGCAACGAAAAATAAATAAATAAATAAGAATAAAAGACGACTGAAAGCCTCCAAATTCTATCTGAATGAGGCTAAGCTTGTAAAAGTATTGATGTCTTTCCTTAAGGAGGGAAGAAATTCCAATGATCTGTCCTTTGTTTTTATTTGCATAAAACTGTATTTTTAAATAAATAAATAAATAAATAATTCTTTTAAAAAAAAAAGAAGGCTCAGTTGAGTTCCCAAAGTTATAAGCTGGTGAGTATGAACTACAACTGTACTAGGACCCATACAATTTCTGCAATTGATGTTTCTGGTTATTAGGCAGCTGTTTTTATAATAAATATTTCAATCTATTCAGAAATAATACATATGATAACCACATTTTTTTTTTTTTTTTTTGCGGTACGCGGGCCTCTCACTGTTGTGGCCTCTCCCATTGTGGAGTACAGGTTCCGGACGCACAGCCTCAGCGGCCATGGCTCACAGGCCCGGCCGCCCCGTGGCATATGGGATCCTCCTGGACCGGGGCAGGAACCCATGTCTCCTGCATAGGCAGGCAGACTCTCAACCACTGCGCCACCAGGGAAGCCCCGATAACCACATTTTTAAAACCACAGTACGAATTACTTTAGCTGATCAAGCTAAAACTCTAAACCAAGTACCCAACTGTTCTACTACAGACTGGAATTATTTTCCGTATATTGGCTAACATACAAGCCTTGAATAAAGGGCTGAGAATTAGTGTTTTGCAGCATAAAAGAACCTTCTCATTTCAGAGACCTTCCCAAGGTAGTGCCAACTAAGAGAGATGAGTTTATTGTACCCAGATGTTCTGCCTCTCGTGCACTGTCTTTTCTACTATACCATACTCCTTCCCACAATAGCTTACTTGGTAATCTCTTAGAGCTGTAAGGGGTTCTCAGGGCTAAGCTCTGAAACGCAGAAAGTTCTTTTATAGATTAAAATAAGTCTCATAGAGACAGGACAACCCTTAACAATTTTGTAAAGATAACCTTCACAAATTTTAAAAAGATATACTTGTTGACAATTCTAATAATAAAAATATTAATAAAACCACTACAGTACATCATTCACACCACATCTTGAATTATAAAACAGCAATGTTAAATGAAAATATATTGTTGCTCTCATTACATATAAAACAAAAACTAACCTAAAAATTAAGAATCATGACTTTTATTCCAGATGGATTTTATCTGCTTCCTGCCTGTATCTCTTGACTTTAATTTCTTTAACCTTTAACTCTAATTTCTTTCCACATTATTTCTACCACTAACTCCAAATCATATCAATTATATTTCAAGGAGTACTTTAATATTATAATATCATTTTCCATATTTCATTTAACTGAAATGAATACTTTATCTTCAAATGATACTAATGTTTTAGAACAATAAAAATACTGCATTTTAAAAAGCTTACTTTCTGAATTACTACCAAACCCCAAAATAATGACAAATTAGAACAGGCCAAATGCCTGGAAAGGTATTTCCTGTTATTTATTTTATTCATATTAAAATCTAAAATGTTTTCTTCTATGTACATCAATTATATCTTATAAACCTAGAAGAAAAAAATAAATTAAAAAATAAAATGTTTTCTTCTGCCTTCTAGTTTCATACAGTAAAATAAATCCAACACTATCTGTTTTCCTCTACCCCTAATAATTCATGTGCAGCTGTAAGACAAATAAGACTATAAACAAGATTCATACTCATCGACTATATTACTGTCATCTCAATGTAAAAGGACTTCATTTTACCCAAATTTAAGAATATTCAAAGACATAAAATAAATCAGAATGCTCACTAGAAGCTTAAGAAAGATGCTGTAGACACTTACCTACATAATGCATATTAAGAGCCAAATACTTATACTGGAAAAGAGGATTGTTATTGAGGCTACTCCTCTGGATCTGCTGGAAGAAGGAGCTGACATCCCATCTGTACAGGACATCCAACAGCATGATGCTTGGCACCCGCAGGGCCACATTTAACACTGCCTCCAGTTTCTCCTTTGCAGCCATGTTTTTTTCTTGGAGCAGACCTAAAATTCAGGAGATACAATATATAAAAATAAGTCACCTCAAATAGCTTTCAGATATCCTCTTATCAATCTAATGGATTCTCACATACTACACAAAAACTATGTTACAATGTAAAAAAAGCTCCTTAGACACACCTACTACTTCTAGATATTTAGGAAATAAGCTTTGTATTGTGTTTTCACATGGACTCTCTCAGGTCTGCTCAACTTTAAGACTCTGATGAAATGTTCAGACCTCAAAATGTGTTTATAAAAAGCTCCTGGGCTTCCCTGGTGGCGCAGTGGTTAAGAATCCATCTGCCAATGCAGGGGACATGGGTTTGAGCCCTGGTCCAGGAAGATCCCACATGCCGCAGAGCAACTAAGTCCGTGCGCCACAACTCCTGACCCTGCGCACCACAACTCCTGACCCTGCGTGCCACAACTACTGAAGCCAGTGCTCCTAGAGCCCGTGCTCCATAACAAGAGATGCCACCACAGTGAGAAGCCCGCGCGCCACAACAAAGAGCAGCCCCCGCTCGCCGCAACTGGAGAAAGACTGTGCACAGCAACGAAGACCCAACGCAGCCAAAAATAAATAAGTAAATAAATAAATCCCATAAGCTGCACGGCATGGTCAAAAAAAAGCTCCTAATTCCAAATTTAGGCATTTAACAAAACACCCTATAAGAATACTGTAACCTTTGTCCAATTACCTTGAAAAGAAAAATTCACTCCTATAAAGATCTTTGAGATTTATGCAGCTTTTAAAAAAGAGGGCAAATTTTAAATAGTTATTACATGAAAAAGCCTAAGTTATTCAATAAGAATTTCATGATTGCACATTTAGCACACAGCTTCTCGTAGTCTATCCTTTTCCTTATTACTTAAAATCAAAACTGAAGTACTGAATTTACGTGATACAGATACAGTTCAGAGAACTCATGATATAGGTAAAGATAACATTATTTGCAATATTGTTTCCCTGAATCATTAAAATTAAATTCTTAGTCTGAAATTCCCACAATCTGCCTTCAAAGTAGGAAAAAGCTCATTAAATTCTTCCCCTGATACACAAACATGCGGGCACATGGAAGAAGTCAGGCATTGTGAGTCTGCAGCCTGTGTCTTTGCTTAGCTGTTGATTAGTAGTGGTGGAATGGGGAGAAGAAAAAAAAAAGAAAGGAAATGAAGGATCTCCCAGACAATCTACTATTTAAAAGGACAATTTGGCGTAATACTGATTTATATGATACAGCTGCAAATTAATCCAAGGAATTATAGACAAGAGAACAGAACAAACTAAAGTGGTAAAGGACAATTTTAGGACTAATGATAATTCTAGATTGTTGGCTCTGACAATATTCTTTTAAGAACTTTGCTGAGAAAGCAAAACACACTTCTAGCTTTGGCAGTAATTTCAGACATTACAGGACAAATGAAAACATTGATTTCTGAAGAAAATTATAGTGACAGATTGCTATGCTATGGTTAAATATTTGTCAGTATTTCCATTTCACCCTCTAATTTTCATAGCTTCCTAGCTCAGATAGCTGGGGGAAAAAAAGGCAGCTCAACTTAGCAAACGATTAATATAAGTTTTTCAATCACTTAAAAACTGATTTATTATATATCATTCCCACTACCCAAATGTTATGTATATCCTATCAATAATGTAGAATTAACATTTTTATAAATAAGAACTATAATTCTGATTACTTTAAAAGAACAAGACTGCTTTAATAATTTTCCTACATAAGAAAAAGATAATATTGTGAGAGAATCACAACCAAATAGCTGTGTCCTAAGGAGAAAAAAGCACTCAGAAATAAAATCTCTAATCAACATTTATTACAAATTATGCCATTTAGGAACCTAAATTTCTCAAAGCTCATGATATCATAAAGAAAAAAATATATATTCTGGGAAGAAATACACCAAAATATTCACATTAACATCCTTCCAACAGTGGCCCTGGAGTGGTTTTTATTCCCCTCTATCTTTTTCTGTTTGCCAAATGTTTCAGTATACCCATGTATTATTTGGTGGGGAGCAGCCAACTTGAAAAAATAAATTCTTGGTAAAAAGTGTAATGTAATGTGCCTAAGCTAACTAGATGACTTAAGGAAATACACAGAAAGTAACTACTTACTCTGGTGGTCAAACTGATAACTGAATGCACTCTTGGAGTTCATTTCAAAGTACACAAATGAGGCTTCCCTGGTGGCGCAGTGGTTGAGAGTCCGCCTGCCGATACAGGGGACACGGGTTCGTGCCCCGGTCCGGGAAGATCCCACATGCCGCGGAGCGGCTGGGCCCGTGAGCCGTGGCCGCTGAGCCTGTGCGTCCGGAGCCTGTGCTCCGCAACGGGAGAGGCCACAGCGGTGAGAAGCCCGCGTACCACAAAAACAAAGTACACAAATGATAGATTTTTCTCACAAACCACCTGTCACCAGTGTGACTGGACCTAGGTAAAAATATCACTGACCGGCTTTATTCTATAATGGAAAAGTATTTTTCCATATTCTAGAATCCAATATAAATCACTACTGCTTTTGTAAGTAACAACAACAACAAAAAGAGACAATTACTGAGTTAATATTTGTGGTCCAGGACTTTGCTGGTGGCGCAGTGGTTAAGAATCCACCTGCCAATGCAGGGGACACAGGTTCGAGCCCTAGTCCGGGAAGATCCCACATGCCACGGAGCAACTAAGCCCACGTGCCACAACTACTGAGCCTGCGCTCTAGAGCCCGCAAGCCACAACTGCTGAAGCCCGCAGCCCTAGAGACCATGCTCCGTAACAAGAGAAGCCACCGCAATGAGAAGCCTGCACACCGCAACAAAGAGTAGACCCCACTCATTGCAACTAGAGAAAGCCCTCGCGCAGCAACGAAGAGCCAACGCAGCCATAAATACATACATACATACATAAATTTAAAATATTCGTGGTCCATATGTATTTCATCTGACTTAGAGCCTTTGTACGTTTTTAATGCTTTCGTTATTTTTAACTGTGCCCACTTCACTATTTATTGTAGCTCTTACAGGGGTAAAGAAAAAATTTAAACCAATCTTGCATTAGAAATCAAAATTTGAAATGCTAAGGAAAAAATCTCCCAGTTCTTACAGAGGACCATATTTCTATTATAAAAGGCCATTATCAGAATGGTATACATTCCCTCTTAATTACCGCTACTCCTGCCTCACAAACAGAAGAATAAAAAGAAAATCTTGGGTTCCTAAAGCTATTGATACAGAAGAACATCCAAGACAGATCCCTAAACTCTACTGCCTGCAGAGAACGAAATATCCCCTTTAATAACAAATATATTGCTTACTAAATGTTTCATTTATTTCTGTATATGAGTGATATTTCAGTACATCGCTGGCAAACTGGCCATGTATAGGGAGGGACATGGAGGAAACAAATTTAACACATAGAAAACCAAATCTAAAATGTTACCCACAAGAGCTGTGGAAACAAAAGAGGGAGGGAAAAAAAACACATTTTGAACCTTTCTACAGCAGAAGTGCCACATGATAGGGTGGTGACCATCACAGATAAATACCATACACCACACTCCAGCACCACACACTAAACCAACACCTAAACAAAATGTTGAAATATATCTTACTTGCAGATACCTGAAATCACTCACACGTGCCAAATGACTAACTTAAAAACATGAAATAAAAATGGAGCCTTCTCTACTGGGGTAAAGAGATTATTATACCACCAAGATGTTTGGTTCAAGCCTAATTTATCTTTTCCTTAGATTTGTTAGTGCTAATGAGCATATTGTATGTCAGAGGGAGCTCAAAATTCTCTTAAAACCAAAACAATACCAAATAAGCCTCGAAAATAAGCACAAGAGCTGAAGGCAAAGAAAATTCAAAGGCCTGACACTCTCCAAAGCCAAATATTATAAGATACCTCCTGCCTTGTTCAGTTACGTACATTTTGCTTTCTGTGCATGATATTTTTTTAAACATCTTTATTGGAGTATAAGTGCTCCACAATGGTGCACCAGTTTCTGCTTTATATCAAAGTGAATCAGTTATACGTATACGCATATCCCCATATCTCCTCCCTCTTTCGTCTCTGTCCCACCCTCCCTATCCCACCCCTCTAGGAGGTCACAAATGTGCATGATTTTTAAATTTCCTCCTTGAAATGTGGAAAGAACTGGGAAAGTAACACTCCACCACACCATCTCAGAAAGTAATGAAAACTAAATGCGACTCATAGGTGCTTTACACAGTAAAACAGCTTTAAAAAAAAAAATCCATCCTTTCTTTCCAATAACGGCAAAAAAAAAGGCTCAACAAAAGCTAACCAAAAAGAGGACCAAACGATTTCATTAAATGACATTCCCAGGCTTGGAAGCAGCAAATTGCTACTTACAAACACAAGAATGTCCTGTACAAGTATAACATTGCACAGTTCATCCTTCACGTTTGTGGTTAGGACACACAGGGGGCCTCATTCTACACTTCCCTGAAAACACTACATTTTGGTTTTGAATATGAAGAAATCAAACAAATCATCAACAATATGAAAAAACCTAAGTTTTTAAAGTCATAGCTCTTCTCATCTACTGAAGAATTATGTTAATAAGAAAAAGAAATGAAAATGTTATCTTACCCAAAAAATGAACAGAATTCACATCTCCTGGACAAAACAAAGAATGCCATATAATCCAATTTAAAATTATTCAGTAGAGTATTAGATAATTTAATGCCGAAAGTTTTTACACCTTTTTCCCTCAGCACAGAAGAAAAACTATCATTCATCATCAATCCCCTTTCTTTGTCCAATCCAATTTGAAAAACAAAACAAAATTCTACCATCAGCTAAAGCCAATCTTCAGAAAGACAGATTTTCTGGCTGTCCATATCCCTGAAAATGTCAGAGGGCAGAGCAAAAACCTAAAATCATAAGTAAACTCAGCCAAAAACTTAGATACCAGGGAGAAGAACGCACTTCTTACATAAGCATTGGCACACGTTTTAAATATAGCTGGTCCTCCCCACTCCCACTCATTGCTAGCTAACTTTGTATGTACCTGATTTCCACATAAACTACTAGCAATTCTGTGGTTTCTGGTCATCTCCAAATCGACAAAGATAGGGAGTCCACTCTGAATACAAGGGCCATCCTTCAACTTAAGCAGCCAGACAGAGGAAATAAAAACTGCTATCTCTGTCATTGGGCACTCAGCCTGGGTCATGACTGCAGCACCGACAGCTCATCCTTTGGGCAGGATTCAAGATTCACCAGAACTGCACAGTCCGTATTTTAAAAAATAAAAAGACACACAGTCCCTCTCCTTTCCTTTCAAACTAGTTTCCTGTTTACTGCAGACTGAGATGCAAAGCCATCCATTAATCTTTGATGCCTTCTCACTGCAAAGCCCCCTTCCTCTCTCCCCGCACCTCCTCCCCCGCCCCCCACGCCTGCTGATCTCAGTTGCGTTTGAACTATAGTAACCCCAACCCAGCTCGCTGCAAAGCAGGCGCTGCCGCGGGGCTAAGGGATTACGTCCACAAAAACTCTGCCAGGAGAGAGGCCCGTGCCAGGGAGCTCCCCTCCTGTCTGGCCAAGGGTGCTGGCTCCGCCGCGCCACGCACCAAAAAGATTCTGAAGAAAGACACGGGCGAAGTTCTTCATCCCTGAACAGAAAGGGGACCCACTGATGAAGGAGGGCAAGGGTCTCGGGGTCCTTGGTTGGTAAAAGCATAAGTGGAGGGGGATGCAGAAAGGATGGCAAACGAGAGAGGAAGCGATGGGGACAAAAAGGGATGAGGACCCCTTTTACTGTAAAAAAAAGGACTGACAGACGCGATGCAGAGCAAATGGGTCCCCAATTGAAGAATGACTTGGCAGGCCTTTCCGCACCCCCAAACAACCTCAAACCGAATGAAAGGGGAGAAGCTGAGTTTGGGGCTGCGTAAACCGAAGAAGACTAGGGTGAAATAAAAGAGGGAGGGAAGCTTGTGAGCAAAGTGGGCAAAAACGAAAAAGAAGGAAAGTTGGAAGTGGGAACTGCAAGAAAGGAGCTAAAAAGGAGCAACTAGGAAAGGGGCAGCTCAGGAAGGGGCTTAGAAAAGGCCCCGAAATGGGGTACTGGAGAGGCGATGGGGGAGCGCTTGGAGTGAGGGCATCTTAGGAATGCCGGGGGAAATAAGAGATAGCTCCAGGAAGGTGGAGGGTGGAAACGCGGCAGACAAGGCCCGGGAGCCCGGAAAGGGGGCTCTAAGCTGGGCCCCGGGAGGGGAGGGCAGAGTCGGAGACAGCCTAAGAGGGGGCCAGGAGGACCGCGGGAGGGACTGGCGGTTGGGAGGGGGAGAGGGGCGCTGCGGGTGAAGAGGGGATGTGGACGCCGCCGAAGCTTGGGAGACGAGGAGGGAGGCGAACGGGGGAAGGGGAGAAGGGGGAGAAGAGGACAGAGCGGGCGACTGGATGGGGGAAGGGAGGAGGGAAGGCGAAGCGGGGTAAAAGAGGATGTGGCATGCGGACCGGGCACCGGGATAGGAATGGGCCGGCCGGGGCGGACGGCTCGGTCACCTCAGGCTGCGGCCTCCTTCCCCGCGGGGCAGCGCCGCCAGCGGACAGACGGACTCCGCAACTCCCCGGCTCTCTCGCCTGCCCTCCTCTTCTCCTCGGGCGGCGGCGGCGGCGGGGGCCGGGACGGCGGGGCTCACAGCGGCGGCTCCTCCGCGCCAGGCCTTGGATGCAGCGTCTTGGGAGGCGGCGGCAGCGGCGGCGGCAACGGCCCGACCCGTGCGGTCACCATCGTACGCGGCGGCAGGCGCTCGCGGGCCGAGCTCTTCAGCAGCCAGCGGCGGCCATAGCCTCTTTCGTTCACTCCTCCAGCCCCCGGCGCTCTGCGGCGGCTGTGGCCGGGCTCTCGCGCTCTGCGCCTGCGCGCGGCGCTGCCAGCGCGGCGCGCCCCTCCCCCGCACGGGCGCGCGCGCGCACACGCGGTCACTCGCAGTCTCTCTGGCCGGGTGGTTCCCGCGCCGCCCCCGGTAAGTGGGCGGGAGACACAATCCTCCCGCAGCCCACACAGGCGGGCTCCCGCCGCAATGGAGACGCTTACCACGCCGACATCTGCACGCGCACTGTGACACGCGCCATTCTGACACGTGCTCTTTCACACTCCCCAAACATCAGGAGCCACACGCGCTCACACCCATACTTACCTGCCAGGACCACGTGGGAGAGTTAGTTAGAAGGGCTGATCCTCACCCGATGCAGCCGCAGAGTAGCAATGATGCCAGAATTTTTTTTAACCCCCTTACTGACTGGCCTAGACTGTCAACTCCTTAGCGTCAGAGACCACATCTGTGATGGCTCAGCAGTGCCTAGCACAGAATAGGCGCTCAATAAACTTCTGTTGAATAAGTGAGTGGATGTATGAATAAATGAATTAGACCTATTCACTATCTGTAATTTTAAAATTCCGACCCCTTGGTTTAAAGAATTTGTTCAAAGAATTTTACTGTAGTATGAAATCAAGTAGTATGTGTTTGTCTTTTAGTCCACAGTTAAAAACAGATCAGTGTACACACCACCTTCCCAAGGTTAGGAAATCCATTTGTTCTGTCCAAGTCCCTAGCACTGACCAGCATTCCTACCTTAATTTAAATGTGAACACACCTTGTGCAGCAGGAACTGTTCCACACTTACCCAGGATACAAAGCCTGAAACACGTTGTGCACAGAATGAATCAAGGATGTTGCTGGTCTTCTGGGCTTTGGCAGGACTCCTTATTCTCCAGTTTTTCTACTTCCCTGCCTCACCACGACCCTCCACAAATGCCCTCTCCCTTGGCCCCTTCCCAAAAATACCCCTACACTGTTCCTTGCTTTGTCTTTGGTTAGTTCCTAGAGAGCCAGTTGCTACCAGAAACCAGTCTGGCCTTTGAGGTTGGCAATGCCTACATACACAGAAGATACACACCTAATGGTGGATAAAATGTTGCCACTAGATTGGAGCATCTTGAAATTGTAAAGCCTCAACTTCTGTGTGTTAGAAAAGAAATTAACATCCTTCAACCTAGATTCGTGTTGCCGGCTCTCCTTGGAAATTCAAGCCTCTGGCTTCTGTACTCTAAATGGTAAATCCCCAATCCTGAGCAACCTTTGTATCTGGCTAAAATTGTAAACGCAAACTCTACATTTAGCAGATGTAATTCCTGTAGGCATTAATCAATCAAATTCAGAGTAACTTCCCTTCCACCAGTTTGATATCTCTATAGAAAACAAGTTTTTAAAATTTCTGGGAATTGCGTTAACTCTTTATAGCCCCCTTTCATCCTGGTGCCTTAGACTACTTAAGATTAATCATGAAGCCTGCTACATTGCCAGGAGGCAGTTTTATGAGTCTCTTTATATAGCCTGGTAAATGAGAAATTACAGAGGCCACATGACTAATGTCTGGAGTAGGAAACTGCCCAAGATAGCAAGGCCTTTCCTTTGATTTCCTCCCTGTTTTAACAATTTTACTACTGACTCAGTCAAGAAAACATAAGGCCAGAAACAAGATTACAATGAAGTCAAAACCTATATAAACAGATTCGAATTGGATTTATTTATTCTACTAGGGTGAATTACAGAATCTTGACAGTATTATTTTAGCACTGTTACTGGATTTGTGTGTTTTGTTTAAATGGAGGAGAAGCCTACCTCAGCTCTCACATTTCCTTTTTTAAAGGGAAAAACACATTGGTACAAAGCCCTATAACCCTCACTATAAGTTCTCTGGACTGGTAAAAGCAGGAAAGTCACGTCTTTTTCACATTTGATTTTTACAGCAGCTTCCTGTAAAACGCTGGAGCTCAAAACAAGCAAAGAAAATTACTCTGGTAATTAAAGGGTTACTGCTGTTATTGCTGCTAATCCAGTTTCGGGAAAGCTCCACATAGCCAGAAACAGGTAACCAAATCAAACTAAAGAGAAAAGCAGAGGGAAAAAGAACAGGGGGGTGGGGTATTAGAGAGGACTGCTCAAATAAAAGAAAGCAATCACGGTGCAGAGTAAGTACTTTCTAGAGGCACCCAAACCCACACAATCAGGAAAGGTCAGGAGAAAAACATGGTAAGTACCTGGAACCAAGCTTAAGGAAATACCCAAATGCCACAGCTTAGTCATAGAAGGAATTAGCTTCATGTGCTAGAAGGAAAGAAGTGGAGTGTTAATGACTATGGAATAGTCATAAACTGTTCAGGCTTCTAAGGTTATCTTACTGTTCACTAACGGTATTCAACATGGAGGAGGAAGTCAGTTCAAAGTTTGGAAGAGCGCGCATTTGTTACAGTTCAAGCCATTCCAAAAGGCAAGTCTCTGAATTCCTTATAGAACCAACTCTTGCTAATAATCACATAGAAATAGTCCTTTGGTTCCAACCTGCAAATAAGCAGTGGCCAGTTATGCCCTGCCTTTTAGATCCAGAGATAAAAGCTCATATACCAGACTTCACATAATGGGGCCAAAATCCAAAGAACTTGGATAGCCAACATTGGAAATACGGGGAAAGGAAAATTTTCATGAATTCACTTATTCACTCACTTTATTCATTCCTGATGGTTTCTGGGAACTTCAAGGGTTTTCTCTGTCCAATTCAAAGAGTTAACTCTCTCGAATAGAAGAGTCTTGATATATAAAATCTCATTCAACCTGGCACCTCCACAGTTTGATTTTGAAAGCCAATTCTAAGAGAAAAACTATAGTTTTCTCAGGTAACATGGGTCAGTAAAGGGGAGAGTCACTCTTTTTGAGATATAATTCACATACCATACATTACACCTATTTTAAATTGTAAAATTCAGTGGGTTTTAGTATATTTACAGAGTTGTGCAGCCATCACTGCCATCAATCTTGGAACATTTTCATCACTATCTCCCTTCTGAAAAAATCCCTGCATCCATTAGGAGGTCACTCTCCCTTCCCCCTAGCCTTAGGCAACCGCTAATCCTTCTGTCTCTACAGATTTGCCTGTTCTAGACATTTCATATAAATGAAGTAATATAAGATGTGACCTTTCACATCTGGCTTATTTCACTTAGCATGATGTTTTCAAGGTCCATCCATGTTGTAGCATGTATAGGTACTTCATTTCTTTTTATTGCCAAATAAAATTCTATTGTTTGAGTATACCACATTCCGTCTATCCATTCATCAGCTGATGGACATTTGGGTTGTTTCCACTTCTTGACTCAGAAATAGAGCTGCTATGAACATTCATGTACTATAAGCTTTTGTGTGAACAAATCTTCATTTGCCTTGGGTATATACTTAGGAGTAGAATTAAATTGCTGGGTTATATGGTAACTCAATGTTTAACTTTCTGAGGAACTGCCAGACTGTTTTTCAAAGTGGCTGCTCCATTTTTACATTCCCACCAGCAGTGACAAGGAAAGATTTACTCTTAGATTCAGATGCCCCCTACTTGTTAGATGTGGGACCCTGCGCCAAGTATACAAACGCCTCCATTTGTCATCTGTAAACAGGAATAATGATAGTATCTACTTCACAGGGTTATAATGAAAAATAAATGAAACGATGTATGCTAATATTCCTGGTACCCCTCAGTAAATGTTATTAGTTCCCTTCCTTCTGCCTTTGGTATTTGGTTGGCAACATTTATTCTGTAATAAAGTCAGATAGAGATAAAATTATAACTCCCTGTTAACAATGTGATGCATACACATAGATGGTGCTGAGTAAATATTTTTCATGGATAGTTGGAAAAGCAATAGCACTTGTATATTTTTTTTTTGTTTTTTTTTGCGGTACCCGGGCCTCTCACTGTTGTGGCCTCTCCCGTTGCGCAGCACAGGCTCCGGATGCGTAGGCTCAGCGGCCATGGCTCACGGGCCTAGCCACTCCGCCACATGTGGGATCCTTCCAGACTGAGGCACGAACCCGTATCCCCTGCATTGGCAGGCGGACTCTCAACCACTGTGCCACCAGGGAAGCCCTGTATATTGTTTTAATACCAAAATAAATTTATTTTTTTTCTACCTCTTGTGGAACTAAGACCTAGACTACAGGAGGAAAAAGCATAGAAACACATCAGCTTTTTGTTTGGTCAAGATTTTTTAGATTTTCCCTCAAACATTTTTTTTTTATTTCCCCAACTTTTTATTTTGAAGAGTTTCAAATATACAGAAAAATTAAAAGAATATTACAATCATCACTCATACACTCACCATCTAGAATCAACAATTGTTAAAGTTTTGAGCATTTGCTTTATCTATATGTGTGTGTCTTTTGTTAAGCTATTTGAGAGTAAGTTGCATACATCAACACATTGCACCCGTAAATGCTCTAGCCTGCCTCTTCTAAAAATAAGAGCTTTTTCCAATATTACAAATGCCATTACCACACTTAAGAAGATAAGGTATAAGTCCCTAAATCTTTTACTGTCCAGCCAATACTCAGTTTTTCCAAGTTCTCCTTGAAATATCTTTTACAGATAACTAGAACAAAGATCCAATCAAGATCTTTTCTAACCTAGATCCAATCAAGTTTCACTCATTGCCTTATTGTTATGTCTTACAAGCCAGCTTTGCTTTTAATCAGTCTGAGCGCTTGTGACTATTTTGAATCTCTAACATCAGCAGAGAAAAAAAATGTTTTGTTGTTGTTTTCAGATTTAAGCTCAGCTGGTGTACCTCTATCCTACCCAGCCACCTTCTTTGTCTTGATTCTGAGTAAGCCTGAGATGGTTAATAGTATAAAACTGTGTGTTACTTTTGAAGCGTGATAATATCCAACTAAACAGAATGGATATTGATTGTCGTATACATTACTTATTTTGGCTCCTCAATATCTATTTCTCTCTCTCTCTCTCTTTTTTTAATACTACCTTGAATGTTCTCACCATGTAGCCTATTGGTTATTGGCCATGGATGGATCAATCAGTTTATCCTATCTCCCATAGTGATTAGTCCAGGGAAGGATCCATGACCCAAGTCAAGCCAATCAGGGAAGACACAATAGGGCTTATGACTGAACTATTGAGAGAGTAAAGTTTCTCTTTCCTGCTAGACCTAAAGAAGGAATCCTATAATTTCATGGACTACAGGCAGCCATCCTGGATCCAAAAGGGAAGAGCCAGTCTGAAAATTTTCCAGAGGAAGTAAAAGAACCTGAGGCGTAAAAAGAAACCAGGACCTGGTCACAGTGTATAAGCACTGATCTAAACCTCATCTGCAGCCAGCATGTCCACCCCCTATTCTTTAATTATATTAGTCAATAAATTATCTTTTTTGCTTAAACCAGTTTGGGTTGTGTTTTCTGTTATCTGCGGTGAAAAAAGTCCCAAGGCCTTCAATCCTTTTAATTTGCTGATCAGTATAATATGCTGTTATGAAGATAAGGAAGTAACTACAAAAAATGATGATGGGGCTTCCCTGGTGGTGCAGTGGTTGAGAGTCCGCCTGCCGATGCAGGGGACGTGGGTTCGTGCCCCGGTCCGGAAAGATCCCACATGCCGCGGAGCGGTTGGGCCCGTTGGCCATGGCCGCTGAGCCTGCGCGTCCAGAGCCTGTGCTCCACAACGGGAGAGGCCACAACAGTGAGAGGCCTGCGTACCGAAAAAAAAAAAAAAAATGATGATGATAAGTACAAAGAAACACAATTGTACAACTGAACAAGTTATTGAGAAACACAGCCATTTAACTACTATCCAGAAATAGAACCTTGCAGAAATAGAACAGAAGTCTCCCATGTATTCCTTCCTATTCAAAACTGTCTCAGTAACCACAAAGGTAACCATTTTTCTGATGTAATATAGTGACTTCCTCTTCTTTGTTTGACCACCTAAGTATGAATCCCTAAATACTGTAGTTTCCTTTGCCTGTTGGTGAATTTTTTATACATGAAATAATATGGTAACTGTTGTTTTGTGTCAGGCTTTTTCTGCTTTACATTGTGTTTGAGATTCAGATATATTCTTGGGTGAAACTGCAGTTCATTCATTTTCACTTCAGTATAGAATTCTATCTTATGAATATAACACTATTATTTATTTATTCTTCTATTTATGAACATTTGGATTCAGGAACACCCAAATTCCAGTTTGATGCCACTATGAATGATGCTGATATCAACACTTCTGCAGTTGTCTCCTGGTGCACATGTGCACACATTTCTCTTGAAGAGAACTGCTGGCCCAAGGGTCCGCAGGTGTTCAACTTTCTTAGATAACTCCAAACTGTCTTCCAAGATGTTTGCACCAATTTACACTCTCAACAGCACTCTGTCAGGGCTCCTATTACTCTATATTCTAGACTGCAATTAAGATTGTCAGTCCTGTTAATTTTAGCCATTCCAGGGGAGTTTTTAGCTTGCATTTCCCTAATTGCTGATGAGGTCAAGTATGTTTTCATATATTTGGTGGCCTTTTATATTTCCTCTTTTGTGAATTGTTCAAGTCTGTTACCCAGTTTTCTCCTGGGTTATTTATCTTTTGCTTTTTGTTTTGTAATCCTTTGTATATTCTGAATGGAAACCCCTTGTTAATTATATATGCTGCAAAAATCTTCTTTTGTTCTGTAGCTTCCCTTTTCATTCTCTAAGTGGTATTTTTTTAATGAACATAATTTATTCATTTAAATTTAATATTTTTATGTTTAATACTTGTTTTAAGAGTGTTTTCCTCCTTCTCCATAGAGCCTTCCCTGTCATAAATCAAGTGTACATATCTGAGGAGCTCTGTTTATGAACTTTCTGTTCCAAACAACTGATTTGTTTGTCTATGCTTGTGCCAATACCAACAGTTTCAATTACTCTGGCTAAAGAAGAAGTCTTGATATGTGGTAGAACAAGTCTTCGCACCAGGTTTCGTTTCTTCTGTTTTGTTTTCTTCAAGAGGATCTTGGCTCTTTGCATTTTCTTATCAATTTTGGAGTCAAATTTGGAATTTTGGCTTGTTGAGTTTTCCAAGACACCACTGAGATTTTAAGTTTTCAGCATAGAGGTCTTGCATATCTTTTATTACATAAATTCCTAAGATATTTGAGGATTTTTATGCTATCACTAATGATAATTTAAATTGTATTTTGTTAGACTTTGAGGATATAACAGTACATCTCAAGAGTCCCTGCCTTCCAGAACTTCCAGTCTCATGAGGTTAGGGACAAACACAGAAATGGCTTTAATACGAAGTGGACTGCGTTGGTTATGACAGGTAGGCAAAGGTTACCATGGAAATACAAATAAAAGAGATTAGCCCATTCTATGGGGTCATGGGGTGGGAGGAAGGGAGAGACATTCTAAGTGTTGAAAATAGACAAGGGTCAGCTAGGTGAGTAAAAGGTAAGGCAAATAGAGGGGGAGGAGAGAACATACTTCACACACACATTTCAGAATGGTAAGATGGAACACTTCCTACCTCAGTGACAAATGAGGTGCCAAAACAACAGATTCAGAGACTAGCATAAGTATAAGGCAAATTCCCCCATGGCCATAATTTATAAAAGGAATGTGAGTCAACTAGTTCCAAGACTCCCCAGTGCTCAACATCACTAATCATTAGAGAAATGCAAATCAAAACTACAATGAGGTATCACCTCACACCAGTCAGAATGGCCATCATTAAAAAATCTACAAACTATAAATGCTGGAGAGGGTGTGGAGAAAAGGGAACCCTCTTGCACTGTTGGTGGGAATGTAAATTGATACAGCCAGTATAGAGAACAGTATGGAGGTTCCTGAAAAAACTAAAAATAAAACTACCATATGACACAGCAATCCCACTACTGGTCATATACCCTGAGAAAACCATAATTCAAAATGAGTCATGTACCACAATGTTCATTGCAGCTCTACTTACAATAGCCAGGACATGGAAGCAGCCTAAGTGTCCAGCAACAGATAAATGAATAAAGATGTGGCACATATATACAATGGAATATTACTTAGCCATAAAAAGAAACGAAATTGAGTTATTTGTAGTGAGGTGGATGGACCTAGAGTCTGTCATACAGAGTGAAGTAAGTGAGAAAGAGAAAAACCAATACTGTATGCTAACACATATATATGGAATCTATATACATATTTGAATCACTTTGCTATACACCTGAAACTAACATGACATTGTAAATCAAGTATATGTCAGTTAAAAAACAAAACAAAACGAAAAAAGCCAGCTAACTTCCTCTACTTGAAGTAGCAGTAGGGTGCTGTTTGTTCAGATTCTACAAAATAACTAGTAACCAGTGTGGAAGCAGCCTGCGCACTCTGCAACCAGGGCCCTATTCTAGTCACTGTATACAGTAGTTTCCCAGGGCGATTAGAGAATCAGTGATACTGTGAGTCCTCTTCTATCAATTATATCACTTTCTGTTATATGTCCATATATCCTTTTCAATAAAAAGCTTCAGGTGGCCTCCACCCAGGTGGGGTCTGATGTAGCTGCTGGTTGACCACAGGCCTTCACACATGGAGAGAACTCTCACTTTTTGAACAGAGATGGAGGTATTTAACTAATCTCTTAACTAGACACATTCTAATTACAAATCAAGACAGTAATTTGTGACTTAAAATGAGTAGCACTGTCCATTAATTAAGATGTCTTGGGATTTGCCCAAGTTTGCATTGGAGGGCAGGGCAAAATTAGCTCTTCTGAATAAAAATGCTAAGGGCTAGTGGGTGACAAAATTGGGTTGTGCTTTGACTACATCACGAATATTGCTAGGTATGCCCAGAAAGTGAAGTACATGCAAGAAATGACAAGCATACAATTATGACAGGATCTCAGATTTACAGAGGGAAAGTGGGGAGAGATAAGGTAAACTGGGATCTATTTGGGAGTTAAGGAAAGACTTTCCAAGCCATACTATGGAGTTTGGACTTTAACAGGAAATGAAGCACCGCTGAGGAGTTTGTGCAGGAGAGTAGTTTGTATTGGGCATTCACTCTGCTCTAGGTTCTGTACTAGGTGGTTTACATGAATTATCACACTTAATCTCACAAAAACCCTAGGAAGCAGATAGGATAATTATCTCCATCCTTAAAGTGAGGGAACTGAGGTAGAGAGAGGTCAAGTAACTTGCCTGATGTCACACAACTAACTAGTCAAGAGCAGAGCTCAGTGGTGCTTTGTGACCACCTAGAGGGGTGGGATAGGGAGGGTGGGAGGGAGGGAGACGCAAGAGGGAAGAGATATGGGAACATATGTGTATGTATAACTGATTCACTTTGTTATAAAGCAGAAACTAACACACCATTGTAAAGCAATTATACTCCAATAAAGATGTTAAAAAAAAAAAAAAGAACAGAGCTCAGTTTCAACGCAGACGTATCTGGGTTGGTTGTGTTGTGTCCCTGACCACGCTGTACCCTGACCTCTGTTGGACTGACTGTACCAGAGAGCTAATTAAGTTTGTTCACGAGGCACATCTCAGAGTCTAGAACACAAACTCCGCTGGTCTCCCTTTGGTAATGAATACATTGGTATTAGTTTTCCCTAAACTATCTATACAAACCGGAAGGAGAGTAACACTTCAGGAGTATTCCCTGTGAGCACTCTTTGATGTCTGTACAAGGTTGCACAAATTGAGAAAGTTTGCCTTGGGCCATAGACTTCAGAGTACAGTGTGGAAAATTGCCTTTTCTTAAATAGGAAATAGAGATGGTGGTTAAGAGAGTGGAGTCGGGAGTTATTCCACCTGGATTCACAGCCTGGTTCTGCCACTTCCCAGTTGTGTGAGTTTGAGCAAGTTATTCAACCTTCCTGTGCCTAATTTCCCATGTAATAACACCTACCTTGTAGATTAAATTTTATACACACACACACGCACTATACATATATTGCTTAGAACAAGGCCTAGCACAAGAAAAGCAGCAGTAACTATAGTTATTGTTATTATTGTTGTTTCTATTTTGGCTCATCTTGCTAATAACTTCACTATTCAAACATATAAAGATACTAAATGTCAGTCAATATTTATTAAGCACATTCATAGGCATTTGTTAGGTGGTAGGTAGGATATAAATGAATCAGAACACACAATTCCTGCAGATGTTAAGTAAGATATAAATGAAACAGATAATTCCTGCCTTCAAGCCTCTTATTGATGTTAGATGGATGGACTACTTATGATGCCTTGTATTAAATCTACTTTGTGTGTATTTTCTCCTTTGCTTGATTATGAACTCTTTCAAGATATGAACCAATGTTTATTTTTCTTTTGAATCTCTCACCTTCTCTCCCTTCCGCTTAGGATATTGTATATAGCTAAGTCTTTTAAAATCTGGTTGAGTGAACATGAAGCAAATGAGGAACAAATTTATAGGGTTACACACCGTTGGGACAGTATAAATGGAATGACTTCATGCTTAGTCTCTCTCCCCCATTCACTGATAACTTTACACCTGGCTCACTGAGTCCCTCTCTGTCTCTGCTTATGTCCTCATTCTTGGTGACTTCAACAAACACACAGATAATCCATGTGTTTTTTATTCTTTTTTTATTATTATTGAGGTGAAATTTACGTATGATGAAATCAACCATGTTAAAGTGAAAAATTGAGTGACATTTACAATGTTGTACAACTACCACCTCTACCTAGTTCCAAAACATTTTCATCACCCCAAAAGGAAACCCCATACTTATTAAGCAATTGTTTCCCATTCTCCCCTTCCCAATCTCCTAGTTTAACCCTCCCACTTAAATGATCTTTTTCTCCAACCCACCTACATCCATAGTTACCTCTCAAACTGTCTTTAACATCAACTTCCAAAACCTTTATTTCAAGCATCTTTCTCTCTGGTCACTCCTACAAACATTCTGATTCTGTTTTTTATAGTGCTTACACTCGTGTTCTTCTCAGCATCAAGCTTCCAATCCACTGAGCAGACCAACTCTTTATATACCCCTCTTAGGTCTTTACATCTCTCTTTACCCACCATAAATTCTATAGTCTACCATTTAAATCCTTGCCTGTAAATGTTCTTAACTTTCTCTCCCCTCTATCAGCTCTGCACCTGAGAGGCTGATATTGCTGGATAAACTGCACAACCGATCACTAATCTCAAAGCTTAGCCCTCAGCACTGCTCCACAAACCCACTGCATTATTCTGATAAGTTATTCTCCATTCCCCAGAGTGGCTCACTCTACTTTCTACTCAAACCTCCAATACCACCCGCCCTCTGTCTCCTCCACTCGCTTTCAGCTGAGTGAGTAGCTGAGAAAATAGAAACAATCTATCAAACTCCTCATCCTTCCACCGGGAATCTACCAGCTTTAGAATGATATTCTGGGCCTTCCTTCTTCCTACAGTGGGAGAAAGTTCCCTGCTCCTATCAAAGACCAGATCTCTACCAGTGATCTGAATCTCAGCCTCTCTGGCTTTCTAAGGACTTAAAAATCTGCAGTAATTCCCTTTCTCCTCTGTACCGTCAACTTTTCTCCCTACTGGATGATTGCCACTAGCAATATAAACATACTTAGGTTGGCAATCTTTAGAAAAACGTTTTCCTGACTTCACGCCCCACAGTGAACATGTTCTGAAAAGCTGTCTGTAGCTACTGTCTCAACTTCCTTACCCCCCATTCTCCCCTCAATCAGCTCCAGTCAGAATTCCATCCCAAATATTCAGCTGAAACTGTTCCAAGCAAGGGCATCAAAGACTTCCTCATTGTCATATCCAATAGTCCCTTGTCAGACCTCATCTTATTCTACTTCTCAGCAGCATCCCATGGGTCCATCAATCCTTCTTTGGAAAACACTTCCATTTCTTGATTTCTGCATTGAATTTCCAGGGCTGCTGTAACATATTACCACCAATGGGTGCCTTAAAACAACAGAAGTTTATTTCCTAACAGTTTTGGAGGCTGAGAGTCCAAAATCAAGGTATTGACAGCGCCATGCTCCCTCTGAAGGCTCTAGGGAAGACTCACGCCTTGCCTCTTCCTAGCTTCTGGCAGCCCCTAGAAATCCTTGGTGTCCCTTGGCTTATAGATGATGTATCCATCATCACATGGCCTTTATACAGGACATCAGTCTTTAGATCCAGGGCACACCATAATCTAGTAAAAAGCTCATCTGAACTTAACTAACTATACGTACAAAAATTTTATTTCCAAATATGGTCACATTCTGAGATTCCAGATAGACATGAATTCTGCGGGGGGTGGGGGGACGGGGACACACACACACACACACACACACACTATTCAACCCAGTACGTGTTCTGTGACTGTGCAGTCTGCTGGCTTTCCTCCTACTTCCTGGCTGGCTCCTTCTTGCTCTTCTTTGGTAGCAACTTTGTTTCCCCTGCCTCAGCTCAAAATGTTGCAACCACCCAAGGCTTGGCCCAGGGTCCCCTTGCCTTCTCTAAATGCACTCTCTCCTAAGGGAATATTATCTAATACCATGATTTTGAAATTCCACTGATGACTCGCAAATTTATGCTCCAGCCCTCACCTATACTCAAATCCCAGCCACATATTGATAATAGTAGTTAACATTTATTGAATACTTACCATGTGCCAGGTCCCATAGTGAGTGCTTTATATGTATTAATTCATTTAATCCTTAAAACAAACTTATGGGTTGAGTGCTCTTTTTATCCCTAATTCATAGATGAAGAAACTGAAGCACAAAGGGGTTAAGTAAATTGTTCAAGCCCACATAGCAAGGAGAAGCCAGGATTTGAAGCTAGGTAAATTGGGTCCAAAGTCTTCTCTCTTGACCACTACATACTCTGGCTTTCTACTGGGCTCCAGGCTCACATATTCAACTATACACTTGACATCTGTGCCTAGATGTCTAATAGACATCTTAGACATGAACTAAATAGAATGTCCCTTAATCTTAAACTACCATCTTAATCTTTCCTTCCCTGTTTCCGCATCTCAGTGTATGGCACCACCAACACCCAGTTGCTCAAATTAAAATGTGTAGAAATCAAATTTGATTCTGCTCTTTCCCCATCCACCCTTTCTTCCATTACCACCCCCAACAAATCCATCAGTGAGCCAATCAATTAATCAATAAATCCCTGATCTGTCCATTTCTCTACATTTTCACTACCATTCCAGTTCACACTGAGTTACCATCATGTCTCGAGTTACTGCAATTACCTTCTACCTGGTCTTTCTGCTTTCACTTTTGTAGTCTATCTGTAATCCAGCAGCTAAATTAGTTTTTTGAAACATAAATCAGAATGACACACCCAAGTTTCAAAGCCTCCGAAGTACCTGCTTACATTTAGAATAAAATGCACACTCTTATTCTTAGCCTACAAGTCCCTGCTTGATCTGGCCCTGCTCACCACTCTGCCCTCAATCCTACCACTCTCTTTTTTGCTCATGCAGCTCCAGGCACACCCTCACCCCTGCTTTTCCAGAACACCCTAACCTTGTGCCTGTACCAGGTCCTTTTTACCTGTCCATCTTCAAGCTGGAAATGCTGTCATAAATGCTCTACCCTAATATCGTCTTCCCACTATGCAGGTCTCAGCTCAGAGTCCTTTTCTGAGCCCTTGTTTAATTTTGTTCCCCAATCACTCTCTATCACACCGCCCTATATTTGTGTTTTAATAGCATTTATCACTATTTGAAAATACCTTATTTATATATTTGTTTATTTGAATAGAGACATCCTCTGTCTTAATTACAGTTATATCCTCAATGCCTAGAATGGTGTCCAAGGCATAGCAACTGTTCTGTATATATTTTAAAATGGATGAATGAATGAAAATGAGTGAATATATGAGTGAGGTCAATCACGGAAGGCTGTTTGGAGGTCAGTTTTATTTATTTATTTTTTTTGCGGTACGCGGGCCTCTCACTGTTGTGGCCTCTCCCGTTGTGGAGCACAGGCTCCGGCCATGGCTCACGGGCCCAGTCGCTCTGCGGCATGTGGGATCTTCCCGGACCGGGGCACGAACCCGTGTCCCCTGCATCAGCAGGCGGACTCTCAACCACTGCGCCACCAGGGAAGCCCTGGAGGTCAGTTTTAAATCATAGTCTGAAAGTAGGGAAGATGATGAATTATTAGAGTGGAGAAAGGACATTTTTAGCAAAGAAGATATTCAAAGAAGTGATCCAGTCTTGAATAAGTGACAAACAGAGGCCAGTAACCATACTAATTCAGGTGATGTGGAAAGTTGGTCAATACCCAAGTAAAATTAGTTTATCAGAGCAGGGAGTCATCATCATTTGGTTAATCATACTGAACGTCAACTTAAGGAGTTTCAATTCATTTATGCCTTCAACAGATATTTATTGAGCTTCTGCTGGGTACTAGGTACCATCTAGGTGCTTTTTATACAATCATGAGCAAGAGAGATATAATCTCTGTCCTCATGGTGTTTACAGTCTAGTGGAAGATTGACATCAAATAATAATATTCCATAAACATTTGCAATTGCCAAACAAACCACGAAAGTGTATGCTGGGTTAATACTTTGATAACGTTAATCAATGTGGTTTCTGTTCCCAGTATTTTCTGTTCCCCTTTGGTCCTTACTCATTCACTCAGCTTAGTATTCTGTATGTAATGACTCAGAAACGGTATGACACAGCAGAACCCAATATATAACTAACAGTAATCTTGTCCCAGCTTTTGTCTTTAAAATCCCAGTCTTCAGGAGGCACAGAATATAACTCTGGCATGAAGAGTGATTTTGGAAAATACTTGATGAGTCAAAGCAAATCTTCCTGGCCCAAAGACTAGCACATTTCCAGGTTGGAGAAGAGGAGAATCAGATGGGAAGTGATTAGAGCTTAGATGTTGCTGGATCTCTGGGCAAAGGAGCCTCTATCCTATCTCATTGCCAGCCCATGATCTGGTGAATGACAGAAATCCAAGGTAGGTTTGTGGTGCATGAAACCAGAAGAGAATGGTGGTCCCCTTCTCACATGGAGCCCAGCAAGCCGACCAACCTCACAGTAGAAATGGCTTTGTGATAGGTCTAGGCACTTGACTTTTGAAGCCTCACTTAGTCGCCAGTGCTTCTCTTTGGTGCAGAAAAGCAAAGTGATCCAAGGGCACGGAGGAATAAAACTCAAAATAAAGCTTAGTATTGTTTTGCTGACAGCAAGCCTGTCGTTTTCCAACAACAACCAATTCTCTAATTCTCTGATACCAACAGGGTGTCCAACAATTGAATTCAATTCTGATCCTAACTATGTGGAATTAGTGCCTACACATAAGTTAAGGGAGTTTGTGGCTCAGTCCAACAAAAATGCCCCTACTTTGCATGCCAGCCACAAATGGGATCCCCAAGCTACTCACACCTGCCCAGCTGATTACGCATTTGGGAATTCCCACTCTTCCCCTTTCCCAGGTTCAGTAACTCACTAGAACAACTCATAAAACTAAGGAAAGCTCTATACCTACCATTACAGTTTTATTATAAAGATACAACTCAGAAACAGCCAAATGGAAGAGATGCATGAGGCAAGGGGTGGGGGTGGGGTGAGGCATACATAGAGAGCTTCTATGTCCTCCTTGGGTGCACCATCCTCCCAGCACATGGATGTGTTTGTTCACCAACCTGGAAGATCCCCAAACCTTGTTGTTCCGAAGATTTTATTAAAGCTTCATTACATAGGCATGATTGATAAAGTCACTGACCACTGGTGACTGAACTCAATCTATATAGCTCCTCTTCCCTCCCCAAGGTTGGAGGTGTGGCTGAAAGTTACAAACTTCTAATCATGGGGTTGGTTCCTCTAGTGACCAGCCCCCATCCTGAAGCTATCTAGAAGCCAAGAATCACCTCATGAGCATAATTTCAGGTATGCAGGAAAGGGGCTTATTATGAATAACAAAAGACATTCCTATCAGAAATTCCCAGGGTTTTAGGAGTTCTCTGCCAGGAACCAGGAACAAAAACCAAATATATATATATATATTTTTTTTATTATAATACACACAGAGAATTTTCCATAACTTAGCGTGGTGCAGGAGCAGCAGAATGGATTGCCCCACACCTAAGGGATAAATGGAAGAAGACAGGCAGAGCTGTACCTGGAGAGTCCTATAGGTGGGAGCCAGAAGGTGACAGAAGAGGCCAGTGTAGGCTGTTACTGAGAAACTGAGGTGACAAGGGACTTCACAGCAGTCATCAGCTTGAATGAATGACAATCAAGGACCATATTCCCCCTCCCCTAATGTCGTGGTGCTAAGTAAGTCCCTGGGACCCCAGGAAGAAAAGGAGGGTGAGTAATGATTCTAATATTGTTTTTAATTTCTGGTTGAATGGAGGCTCATATTATTAATTAAAGTCAGTTATATTTTTAAAAAGTAAGAGTTTTTTCAGAACTGAGTTTGTAGATTGAGATCCATCTCTGTCATTAAACAGGGCTGTAGAAACTGTATGAGATATGTGAAAATCCAACTGGATGCTATTTAAATATCAATGAGAGATGAGCTGGACAAGCTAGGAAGAATAAGGTAATTTAGAAATAATTTAACTTAGAAGATAGTTTAAGAGATTAAATAAATTCAATTATAAAGTGAAACAACCTAGGTGAGGGACTATAGACTCAAATTTGGTTAGAATTAGGGAAGTGGATATGGGACCCTTTCTGGCTACGGAATCCCTGTTACAATGAACAAACAGGCCTCAGTGTGCTGGGAGAACACAAAAGCGTAAGTCCCAGACAAATCATGGGTCAATTTGTATCCTAATTGCCATCCTGCCTGAAAGATAACCCCAAATTGCTTGGTTTAGTGTAACTGTCTGCTTCATCTGTCCATTTTAATTCCAGGAAGATTTTTTTTTTTTTTTTTTTTTTTTGCGGTACGCGGGCCTCCCACCGCCGTGGCCCCTACCGCCGCGGAGCACAGGCTCCGGACGCGCCGGCTCAGCGGCCATGGCTCACGGGCCCAGCCGCTCCACAGCATGTGGGATCCTCCCGGACCGGGGCACGAACCAGTGTCCCCTGCATCGGCAGGCGGACTCTCAACCACTGCGCCACCAGGAAAGTCCTGACTGTCTTATATTTATAAAAGTATGGGTGCATTCTGAACTGTCATATATATATTTTAAACTTTTTACTTTATATTGGAGTATAGTTGGTTAACGTTGTTGTGTTAAGTTTCAGGTGTACAACAAAGTGATTCAGTTATACATATACATGTATCTATTCTTTTTCAAATTCTTTTCTCAAAAGAATTTGTAGGTTGTTACAGAATATTGAGCAGAGTTCCCTGTGCTATACAGTATGTCCTTGTTGGTTATCCATTTTAAATATATCAGTGTGTACATGTCAATCCACATTTTTGTGCCACACTTTGCCCCTGGTAACCATAAGTTCGTTCTCTAAGTAATTCCAGGAAGGTTTAGAATTGCAATTAGAGATAATGGAGTAAATGATGATAACTGATTAATTCAAACTTATTATATTGATATATTGTGTTAAGTAGAGGAGTAATAGGGGTATGCTTGCTGTTTAGAATACTTGTAGTGTTTTGGAGAATTTTGTATATTAGCAAATCAAACAGAATTGCCTGTGATTTCAAATTGTAGTATAAATTGAACAATCATTCGATTTGTGATTTTAAGTTCAGTTAATAAGAACATTTTGCTAAATTTAAAGACAGTATTGAAATACTTAAGAGAATCTAATATTCACCATATTTATGTGTTTAATATATTAGTTACTTAAATTATTTTTGTTAGACAATTGAATGACAAAATAACAATTACACTAAATTTATAAATGTAATTTAAAATGTTTGAGAAGCTAAAATTAAGTTTGTAAATGACCTCACACATTAATGAAGGTCTCCTTAAAAGTAAATGCAAAAAGTCTTGTCTAAGCCTGGAGGGGTGGGATAGGGAGAGTGGGAGGGAGGGAGACACAAGAGGGAAGACATATGGGAACATATGTATATGTATAACTGATTCACTTTGTTATAAAGCAGAAACTAACACACCATTGTAAAGCAATTATACCCCAATAAAGATGTTTAAAAAAAAAAAAAAAGTCTTGTCTAGTGGCTTCCCTGGTGGCACAGTGGTTAAGAATCCGCCTGCCAACGCAGGGGATACGGGTTCGAGCCTTGGTCCGGGAAGATCCCACACGCCGCAGAGCAGCTAAGCCCGTGCACCACAACTACTGAGCCTGCACTCTAAAGCCCAGGAGCCATAACTACCGAGCCCATGTGCCACGACTACTGAAGCCTGTGCGCCTAGGGTCCGTGCTCCGTAACAAGAGAAGCCACCTCAATGAGAAGCTGGCACCACAACAAAGAGTAGCCCATGATCACCACAACGAGAGAAAGCCCGTGCGCAGCAATGAACACCCAACACAGACAAAAATAAATAAATTTATTTATGGAAAAAAAAAAGTCTCGTCTACTTATAAATAGAGCAATGTATTTTTATTTTGAATTCAGAGGCTTGTGGACAAAAAATATTGCCAGCTATTTCAGTAAACAAAGAATGTTGCCTGCCATTCCAGTAAACTACAAATGTTGCCCACAATCAAGCCATCAGCCAGTGAAGGTGTCTCCAACGGTACACCCTGACAGGAATTCATGATGGAGAAAACAGGATGCCGGCCCTAGATAGTTAAGATGCATATCTAAGGAATGATTTCAGTGAGCTCAGACTTTTGCATCTTCCCATACTTAGAGAAGCACTAAAATCATTAACTTGAAATGTCTGTTTTTTTTAAGATTAGCAACAATCTTTTCATGTTTGACAGCTATTTTTTTTTTCAGCCAGAACTCCTATATATCCTGGTTCCTCCCTTAAGTTTTATGAGCTATTTGAGAGGCTGTCTCCTGGGCTATAGTCCGTAGTAAGATCCCCGAATAAAACATAACCCGCAAATTTTAGGTTGTTCATTTTTATTCAGTCAACAGGCTTAAAGATTTTTGATATTATAACCTTAAGTGGAGTATTAAATTTTAAAATCAAACTAATCACTGCTAATCTTTTCTAGACACAAAAACTGCCACCAAAAAGCTCACACTGACAGAACCCACTATAGTGCCTTGAAGACAAAGAGTATGATGCCATGAAAGAGAGTAATTGAAGGAGTTTAATTTAGATTAGGGGTTCAAGGAAGGCTTCTCTAAGAAAATGTGTTGTGAGCAGAAACCTCAGAAAAAGGGCTTACCAGGGAAAGAACAAGGAGAGGGGAGTTCCAGGTGGGATCCTGGAAAGAGTTTGGTGGGGTGGAGGAACTGAACAAGTCCAGTGTACCTGGAACAAAATGAATCAGAGGGAAAGAAACACAGATGGGGCTGGATGGAGAGGGAGTTTGGGCCTGGTCATACAGACCTTCGGAGGTCATGTTAAGTCATCTATTATACAAATACAAATACTATACAAATTCCTAAATGTAATGGAAAACCACTGAGGATTTTAAAGAGAGGCCATAGGTGCTGAGTATGGGCACTGTACCACTCCATGGGACACTGCTGAAAAAGTCCCTAGTGTGGCACATTGCCTCCCTGAAGGTGACACAGTAAAATTAGGGTTTTTAAAAGAACACTCTGGGTACTGTGTGGAAAAGAATTATAGGGCCAGAGTGGAAGCAGGGAGCTCATTTAAATGGCTAATGCAGTCTTCAATCAAGTGGTCTAGCATAATATTTGTGATAGGGAAAATTGGACAGATCATATTTGCTGTTTCCATGGTAGGCAGTAGAAGCTCAGGTAGATTCCTAAATTTGAGAGCAACCTGTTTTAAATGTGCTTTAGAAAAATTAATCTTCCAGCCAGTGGCAGGCCAGAGCCGATCTGTAGCAGCACACACTGGCTCATTAAAGCTAATTGTGTACACTTCTCCTTAATTCCTCATTCAGTGACACTAAGTTAATAGTCTGAAATCTGTCTTGGTCGGGATATTTAAACCATGGAAATTGGCAAGTGCTACAAACGGAGCTTCTTTCTCCAGAGAATTGGTTGTGATACATTTACCAGCACACCACTCCTTCCAGCTCTTTTTGATATTTCAGCACTAGAATACTATTTATAGAATCAGTGCATAAGATATGGTTTGAAGTTATGGAACATTCACAAGGCTGCTATAGTTAAAATGAAAGAGATAATTATGAGAGACACTGGGAAGAAAAAATTCTGTAAGATTTGATGGTTTATAAATGGCAGCAATGGGAAGAGAGGAACAGATTGTATTTTATCACCTGGAATAAGGAATCATTTCCATCTCTGGTGAAGATAACAGAGTTATCTTTACACAGTTTGGTTCCCTGTCATATGTATTTTAAATGTTCCTGCTTCAGCTGTCAAGGATTTTAAGTATCTTTTTAAAATTCCACATTATTGTAGCTCAGAGTTCTGAATTCTATCACCATTTACTGGTGGAATTAAATGAATGGAATAATAATTGAATCCCAAACTTTGAGTCACTGAGTGTAACTGTCTTGCCAAAACAAAAGCTCTGCAGAGATCTGGAGAAGAACATTCTTTAAAACTCAAAAACATCTTCCACTTTGTGATGTTGCAGAATCAAGGCAGCATGCGTGGAGACAAACCCTGGCTTTAAATAGATGTGTGGAAAGTTCACATAAGGGCTTCTAAAGGGCATCAGCCAAGGAAGTAGAAGGAGATACTAAGGGATTGCTCCAAACATTTTTTTACATGAAAATAAGTATTCTGTAGAATTGAAAACTTATGTCCCAAGAATAATACTAAACACCCTTTATCATAAACTCATACATCCAGCATTTCAGAGGTACTAAATGTGTTAACTCCTAATTAATATTAAAAATATAATTACACAAAAACATATAAATATATAAAATACATTAAAAAACAAATTCAAAATGGATTAAAGACTTTAAATGTAAAACCCGAAACCATAAAACTAAAAGAAAACATAGGCAGTACATTCTTCAGTATCAGTCTTATCAATACTTTTTTGGGGTATGTCTTCTCAGAAAAGGGCAACAAAAGCAAAAATAAACATATGGGACTGCATCAAACTGAAAAGCTTTTACACAGTGAAGGAAGCTATCCACAGAATGAAAAAGCAGCCTACTGAATGGGAGAAGATATTTGCAAATGATATAACTCATAAGGGCGGTTAATATCTAAAATATATAAGGAACTCATACAACACACCAAAAAAACCAAACAACCCAATTAAAAAATGGGCAAAGGACCTGAAGAGACATTTTTCCAAAGAAGACATACAGATGACCAACAGATGCTCAACATCATTCATCATCAAGGAAATGCAAATCAAAACCACAATGAATATCACCTTATACCTGTAAGAATGGCTATTATCAAAAAGACAACAAATGGGCTTCCCTGGTGGCACAGTGGTTGGGAGTCCACCTGCCGGTGCAGGGGACGCGGGTTCGTGCCCCGGTCCAGGGGGATCCCACGTGCCGCGGAGCCGCTGGGCCCATGAGCCATGGCCACTAAGCCTGCACGTCCGGGGCCTGTGCTCCGCAACGGGAGAGGCCACAACAGTGAGAGACCCACGTACCGCAAAAAAAAAAAAAAAAAAAAAAGACAACAAATAAGTGTTGGTGAGGATGTGGAGAAAAGGAAATCCTCTTACACTGTTGGTAAGAATGTAAATTGGTGCAGCCAGTATGGAAAACATTTGGAGGTTCCTCAAAACATTAAAAATAGAACTACTATACAATCTAGCAATTCCAGTCCTGGGTATTTATCCAAAGAAAATAAAAACACTAATTCTAAAAGATACATGCACCCCTGTGTTCATTGCACAATTATTCACAATAGCCAAGATATGGAAGCAAGCTAACTGCCCATCAACAGATGCATGGTTAAATAAGATGTGATATTTTATACATATATATTATATATACATAATATCTATATATAATATATATAATATATATACACATATAATATATACACAAAGGAATATTACTCAGCTATAAAAAAGAATGAAATCTTGTCACTTGGAACAATAAGGATGGATCTAGAGGGTATTATGCTAAGTAAAATAAGTCAGATGGAGAAAGCACATATCATATTATTTCACTTATATGTGGAGTCTACAAAACAAATGAACAGTCATTGATACAGAGAACAAACAGGTAGTAGCCAGAGGAGAGGGGACTGAGGGGAACTAGGGAAATAGGTGAGGGAAATTAAGAGATACAAACTTCCAGTTTCAAAAATGAGTCACAGGGATGAAATGTACAGCATGGGAAATATAGTCAATAATAATGTACTATCTTTGTATGGTGACAGATGGTAACAAGACTTATCACGGTGATCATTTTGTAATGTATAGAAATATCAAATCACTATGTTGTACATCAGGAACTAACATAGTGCTATGGATCAAGTATACTTCAAAAACAAAGAAACAAACTCAGAAAAAGAGATCAAGTTTGTGGTTACCAGAGGTGGGGGTGAGGGGAAATTGGATGAAGGTGGTCAAAAGGTACAAACTTCCAGTTATAAGAGAAATAAGTACTAGGGATATAATGTACAAGGTGATTAATATTAACACTGCTGTATGTTATATATGAAAGTTGATAAGAGAGTAAATCCTGAGTTCCCATCACAAGGAAAAATGTTTTTTTCTTTTATTTTGTATCTATTTTAGTTGATGGATGTTCACTAAACTTATTGTGGTCATCTTTTCATGATGTATGTACGTCAAATCATCATGCTGTACACCTTAAACTTATACAGTACTGTATGTCAATTATATCTCAATAGAACTGGAAAAAAAGCAAAATAAAGAAATAAAATAAAGTGATAATGATTTTGTTATTTCTTAATTCTTTCAGCAAAACTTTCTTGAAGGCTTCCATGTGGCAAGTAGTTCCCTAGATCCTGGAGATAGGAAAATGAATAATTTGGGCACACAAATTGGGGAAGATAGAGTCATAAATAGACTAGAGTACAATGTGGACAATGAAGGAATTCAGTATTTAGAAGATACTACAGAAACCCAAGCAGTGCACACAACTCAGTGTTGGAAGAACAGAGGCGGCTTCTTGGGGAGATGATGTTAATCTGAATCTTAAACTTCATATTAACCAGATGAAGTGTGTGTATGGAGTGAGGAAATTCCAGGTAGAGAGGAAAGCATGCCAAAAGACACAGAAGTGAGAAATGACAGAGTGATGCAGCTTTAGATCCTTACCTGAAAGGCAGATGAAATAAGTGAGGAGGTTGGAGACTTTCAAATTTTCAATGGTATATCAAGGAGAGCGCAACTGGAGTGGTTTGCCCCAGGTGCAGGCAAAAAGGGGGTGCACTATCTGTGGGGTATTTGAAAGCAATAATGATTAAATTGCCAACAATTCTAAACAATAATAAAACACTCCTCTCTTTCAAGGTGGCCACCCCACTGAATGCACCACTGCATGTTCTTCCTGAAGATCTGGGGCAAGGAAGTGACATAATCAGCTTCCTGACCCATGCAGATACAGAGATCCTGGTGGCAGTAACATGTCAGTGAGAGAACCTTTTGTTTTATCCCTACTTGCCATCCCGGACAGATGAAGAGCACCTCCAGTGAACATCCTCAGAGCACTAAACACTCTTCCTTAGTAACTTTAGCAGTTTATAATCATATCTACCAAATGAAGGAGAGAGAAAGAAAATGCAGGAGAAAGGTTTCCAGAAGATACATAGAGTTTGGGATTAGTTGAGTTGTTATTGGCTTGTGGGAGATCAGGAGGAGATATATAGCAACTGGACATAGATTTTGTGCTGGAACTGTAGATTCAGGAGTCATTAACCTAGAGGTGGTGGTTAAATCTTTGGGAATGGAAGAGGTAACCTGGAAAAACTGAGAGAGACAGTGGGCCAAAGAAGGAACACTGAGAAGCTGAAAATTTCATGGGCAAAAGATGGAACAAAAGTCCAAGAAAGAGACAGTGAAGGGATGTTCAGAGACCTAAGAAGAATCTGGATAGCACAAAACTGTGGCAAGACTTCCCAGGACCAAGGGGAGAGAGAGAATCTAAGATAATTCCAAAGAGTTAAATATCAGTAAGTGTCCTTGAGGAAAGAAGTCAAACTCGTGGTATCTGTATTGGGAGGTGGCTAGAAGGTTGGGAATACAACGGCAAAAACCCTAGAAGCATTTGAGAATTACAGACTCTCATTATATGGCTTAAGTGGATCTATGGTTTCCCTACCCAAGTCCCATATTGAGCCCGGGAGGTGACAAGATCCCAGAGTTTACCCACAGGCCAGGGTGTAAGGGAATAAAGTGGACATGGCCCAGTATGGCTCAGGAGCCCGGTGAGTGTCTCCCTTGCCTTAAAAACAGCATGTGCCCACCAAAGAGACTCACCAGACCAGAAAAGTCAGGATCCTAGGTGGACGGATGACCAAAGACAAGGTGGGATGAGGCACATCTCAGAAGATGCCATTTTTCTAAGAGCTGAGGCCCAGATGTTCCCCACATGTGACTCAACATTACTTAAGCCTGTGCCCCCCACCCTGCCTCCACTTAAATATTATCTCAGAAAAACTCACATTATCTAAGGATAAGTTTTTGTCCCTGGGTGGAATAATAACAAAAAATAAAATTAAGGTCCAAATATAGAAAAATAAAGTCACATTTCTTACATACTTAAGTTTGTGCACTGGAATCCATAAGTTTATTATTATAGAAAAAAAACAGCGTAAACTTTGTAAATCTGAGACTCATTGGCTCTTTTCACTATATGACATTGCGTTCAAAGAAGTGCAATCCAAACAGCTAAGAACAATGCAAATGAAATTCTGAGCTTTAGCTTGCACTGCTCAAAAATCTTCTAACCCCCCAGGAACATTCTTCCTCTGTGCTTTTCTCTCTTCCACATTCTCCTCATACCTACAGTTTGCACTGATATTTCGCTTTCTAAATTCCCTAATCTTTCTTTCTTAGTTTTTTATTAGATCGATTTAACTCCCCTTTCCTTCTTCCCCTCCTCCTCCTCTTTCTCTTTTTCTTCCTTCCTCCCTCGCAAGGTAGAGAAGAATTGTGAATCTACTCAGGCAAAGAGAGCAGCACCTTTATAAGAGGATAGTGGGGAAAGAGAAAACTAGAAAAACTTAAAGGTTAATTTCTTAACCACATCTCTTAAGAAAATACGGATAAGCAAAAGAGGAAACTAAATTACCTGAAATTCTACTACTGTAAACACGTTGATATACTTTCAGACTTTTTCCTATTTATAACACACAAAATATAAATGACAAAAAATAGCCTCGTAATATATATACTTTTGTAGCCCCATTCAAGCAACTTAACTATATTATGAATTTCTTTCTGTCTTACGCTTTATATGCACATCATCAATTTGAAGAGCTACATGACATTCCATTGTTTGAATATGCCATAATTTATGAACTTTTTCTCCACTGTAAGACACTTAGGTTGTTTCCCCTGTTATACAATTATAAACACTGTTGTTGTCATTTATTCAGTTGTGCAATTATTTTCATATGATTAATTACTAGGTGTGAATACTCTGGTCAAAGAGCACACATACTACATTAATTTTCTAGGGCTGATGAAACAAAGTATCACACCTGGGTGGTTTAAACAAGAGGAATTTATTGTCTCATAGTTCTGGAGGCCTGAAATCCAAGATGAACCTGTTGGCAGGGTTGATTTCTTCTGGGGACCGTAAGGAGAATCTGCTCCATGCCTCTCTCCTAGCTTCTGGTGGTTTGCTGGCAATCTTTGGCGTTCCTTGCCTTCTTCTGCATCACACTGATCTCAGTCTTACACTCCGCATGGCACTCTCCCTGTGTGCCTATTCAGGTACAAATTTCCCCTCTTTATAAGGTCACAAGTCATATTGGATTAGGGGGCCACCCTACTCCAGTATGACCTCATCTATAATGACCCTGTTTCCAAAGAAGGTGACATCGAGGTACTAGATGTGAGGACTCCCACGTACAAATTGAGGGGACACAATTCAACTCATATCATATCTTTAATACTTTTTATATACGTTTAATAAAATTTTAGAGTGCATCTTTGAGAGATGTAAATGAGGTAGCACTGACAGGACTTGGGGTGACTTATTATAATTGGGAAAGGGATCAGAGGAAAGGAATGTATTGGGTGATTTCTAAATACTGTCCATGAGCAACTGAGTAAAATTCAGGAAAAATATACTGGGAAAGTGAATCTGGTTGGTGATGAGTTACATTTTAGATAAACTGAATCTAAGGCATTACAGAACCAACAAGTGGAAAGGTCTAATGAATAGCTATATTCAGAGTTTAGGAAAGACACCAGCTCTGGTCTGGAGTTTAGGAAAGACACAAACTTGTGAATCATCACTACTTAAGTGGAAGTTGAAAGTCATGAAATCACCCACTAAAGTCACCCGGTAACATGAGATAGAAAGAGGACCAAGGACAGAATCCTAGAAAGAAAGAATGAGTGAACTTAATAAACAGAAAAGGTTGGAGAAGATGGGAGAATGGGCTGCTGTTATTGGAGAAAGGAACATGGATGGGATCTTGGAACTGGATATAATGAATGTTTCAGACAGTGGAGATTTCATAGAATATTAACAAAATTTTTTATTGAGGTGAAATTCAAATAACATAAAATTCACCATATTAATCATTTTAAAGTTTACAGTTCAATGTCTTTTACTACATTCACAGCATGGCCCAGCACATCCTTCACTTCAACAATAAACATCTCTAGACAAGTGCTGGATTTTGGTTTTTGTCCACACAACTTGAAAACAGAAGTGATGCAGCTTCTAATGAGCCTATTTCTGAAGATCAGAATCATAGGAATCTTTGGATTATCATAGGAATGATAGGAAATGATAATCATAGGAATCATAGGAAAATCTTTGCTTTCTCCTAAAGTAATTTGGATATTTTCTCTCTTGGCTTCATTCCTATTAAGCGATCATTCCAAGCCTCAAATGGAAGATAGAATTATAATTCTTAAGATACTGTCTTACAACTGTAGACTATTTAAATGTGAATCTTAAAAGTAAATTGTTTCTATTTTATTATATTTGTAGGTAGAGTAATTACAGTATTTTTGTTGTTGACACATCCACTAAAATAATCCAGAAACACAGTAAGATTTTGTCTTCTAAAATAATTTTGATTATATTCTCTTTTAGTTTCATTGCTATTAGTTAACTGATATAAAAGTGCTCAAATGGAAGCATGACAGAAATATTCTCAGGATGTTTTACACACATACATTATATGAATGGGAGTTTTATTAGTAAATTGCTTCCATTTTATTCAATATCTACATATACTATTTTTTGATGTTGCTATTTAACAAGTCTCTTCTATTGGTCAAGCAAAACACAATAATTTTTTCTCTTAAAGTATTTCTCAGCGTTCTCTTCTTTAGTTTTTCTGCTGTAGTTATGTGATTACACAATTGCTCAAATGGAAGATCAATGGAACTGTAATTTTAAAAATAGTGTTTATAAATTTATGTAAAAGTGAATGCCATCTTCTTCTATCTGTAGACAGTATGAAAACAGTATTTCAACTCTTGTTGTTTACTTTAAAGTCCTCAATAACATGAACTGTAGTTGTAGTAAGAGTTTTACATGAGCAATTATAACACATAGAGACATTTGAAATTCAAAGTCTAGTTCTTTATACCAGAGGCTGAATTTACTCTAATTAAAGGCTAATGTCTTTATCAAAACAAATTTTAGCTAAAAAAAAAAGCTGTGTTAAAATAATTTCCTCTTCTGTATGACTTATAAGAGGCAATCTAGGAAAAAGCTACATTCTCAATTTTCTTATGTCAATCATGCTATATGGATTCTTGGGGATCTGGGTTTTCTTTTACCATTACAACCTTATACCAATTAAAGACAAAATATATCTTTAAAATAAAGGAAAAAAGTCTGTCTATAATGTACTTTAGAGACTTACAGAGACAGCAGAAGCAAGAAGAACTTCAATCCTGCATCCTGTGGAACAGAAACCACATTCACACAAAGATAGACAAGATGAAAAGGCAGAGGGCTATGTACCAGATGAAGGAACAAGATAAAACCCCAGAAAAACAACTAAATGAAGTGGAGATAGGCACCTTCCAGAAAAAGAATTTAGAATAATGATAGTGAAGATGATCCAGGACCTCGGAAAAAGAATGGAGGCAGGGGCTTCCCTAGTGGTGCAGTGGTTGAGAATCCACTGCCAATGCAGGGGACACGGGTTCGAGCCCTGGTCTGGGGAGATCCCACATGTCGTGGAGAAGCTAGGCCCGAGAGCCACAACTACTAAGCCTGCGTGTCTGGAGCCTGTGCTTAGCAACGGGAGAGGCCACTACAGTGAGACGCCCGAGCACTGCGATGAAGAGTGGCCCCCGCTCGCCACAACTAGAGACAGCCCGTGCACAGAAACGAAGACCCAACACAGCCAAAAATAAATAAATAAATTAATTAATTAAACAAACAAACAAAAAAAGAATGGAGGCAAAGATCGAGAAGATGCAAGAAATGTTTAACAAAGACCTAGAAGAATTAAAAACAAACAGAGATGAACAATACAATAACCTAAATGAAAAATACACTAAAAGGAATCAATAGTAGAATAACTGAGACAGAAGAACGGATAAATGACCTGGGAGACAGAATGGTGGAATTCACTGCTGCAGAACAGAGTAAAGAAAAAAGAATGAAAAGTAATGGAGACAGCCTAAGATACCACTGGGACAACATTAAACACAACAACATTCACATTATAGGGGTCCCAGAAGGAGAAGAGAGAGAGAAAGGACTTGAGAAAATATTTGAAGAGAATATAGTTGAAAACTTCCCTGACATGGGAAAGGAAATAGCCACCCAAGTCCAGGAAGCTCAGCGAGTCCCAAACAGGAAAAACCCAAGGAGAAACATGCCGAGACACTTAGTAATGAAATTGGCAAAAATTAAAGACAAAGAAAAATTATTGAAAGCAACAAGGGAAAAATGACAAATAACATACAAGCAAGGGAACTCCCATTAGGTTAACGGCTGATTTCTCAGCAGAAACTCTGCAAGCCAGAAGGGAGTGGCATGATATACTTAAAGTGATGAAAGGTAAGAACCTACAACCAAGATTACTCTACCTGGCAAGGATCTCATTCAGATTTGACAGAGAAATCAAAAGCTTTACAGACAAGCAAAAACTAAGAGAATTCAGCACCACCAAACCAGCTCTACAACAAATGATAAAGGAACTTCTCTAAGGGGGAATCACAAGAGAAGAAAAGGACTTATAAAAACAAACCCAAAAAAATTAAGAAAATGGTCATAGGGGTCTTCCCTGGTGGCGCAGTGGTTGAGAGTCCACCTGCCGATGCAGGGGACACGGTTTCGTGCCCCGGTCCGGGAAGAACTCACACGCCATGGAGCGGCTGGAACTGTGAGCAATGGCCGCTGAGCCTGAGCGTCCGGAGCATGTGTTCCGCAACGGGAGAGGCCACAACAGTGAGAGGCCTGCGTACCGCTTAAAAAAAAAAAAAGAAAAAATAGAAAATGGTCATAGGAACATACATATCGATAATTACCTTAAACGTGAAAGGATTAAATGCTCCAACCAAAAGACACAGGATTGCTGAATGGATACAAAAACAAGACCCATATATATGTTGTCTACAAGAGACCCACTTCAGACCTAGGGACACATACGGACTGAAAGTGAGGGGATGGAAAAAGATATTGCATGCAAATGGAAATCAAAAGAAAGCTGGAATAACAATAGTCATATCAGGTAAAATAGAATTTAAAATAAAGAACGTTACAAGAGACAAGGAAGGACACTACATAATGATCAAGGGATCAATCCAAGAAGATATTACAATTATAAGTATATATGCACCCAACATAAGAGCACCTCAATACATAAGGCAACTGCTAACAGCTATAAAAGAGGAAATCGACAGTAACACAACAATAGTGGGGGACTTTAACACCTCACTTACACCAATGTAAAGATCATCCAAAATTAAAACAAATAAGGAAACAGAAGCTTTAAATGACACAATAGACCAGATAGATTTAATTGATATTTATAGGACATTCTATCCAAAAACAGCAGATTACACTTTCTTCTCAAGTGCGCAAGGGACATTCTCCAGGACAGATCACATCTATGGTCACAAATCAAGCCACAGTAAATTTAAGAAAATTGAAATCATATCAAACATCTTTTCTGACCACAATATTATGAGATTAGAAATGAATTACAGGGAAAACAACGTAAACAACACAAACACATGGAGGCTAAACAATACGTTACTAAATAACCAAGAGATCACTGAAGAAATCAGAGGAAATTAAAGACTACCTAGAGACAAATTACAATGAAAACACGACGGTCCAAAAACCTATGGGATGCAGCAAAAGCAGTTCTAAGAGGGAAGTTTATAGCTATACAAGCCTACCTCAAGAAACAAGAAAAATCTCAAAAACACAATCTAACCTTACACCTAAAGGAACTAGAGAAAGAAGAACAAACAAAACCCAAAGTTAGCAGAAGGAAAGAAATCGTAAAGACCAGAGCAAAAATAAAGGAAATAGCAACAAAGAAAACAATAGCAAAGATCAATAAAACTAAAATCTGGTTCTTTGAGAAGATAAACAAAATTGATAAACCATTAGCCAGACTCATCAAGGGAAAGAGGGAGAGGACTCAAATCAATAAAATTAGAAATGAAAAAGGAGAAGTTACAACAGACACCACAGAAATACAAAGCATCCTAAGAGACTACTACAAGCAACTCTATGCCAATAAAATGGACAACCTGGAAGAAATGGACACATTCTTAGAAAGGTAGAACCTTCCAAGACTCAACCAGGAAGAAATAGAAAATAGGAACAGACCAATCACAAGTAATGAAATTGAAACTGTGATTAAAAAGCTTCCAACAGGGCTTCCCTGGTGGCTCAGTGGTTGAGAGTTCGCCTGCTGATGCAGGGGACACAGGTTCGTGCCCCGGTCTGAGAAGATCCTACATGCTGCAGAGTGGCTGCGCCCGTGAGCCATGGCCGTTGAGCCTGCGCATCTGGAGCCTGTGCTCCGCAACGGGAGAGGCCACAACTGTGAGAGGCCCACATACCGCAAAAAAAAAAAAAAAAAAAGAAAAACTTCCAGCAAACAAAAGTCCAGGACCAGATGGCTTCACAGGTGAATTCTATCAAACATTTAGAGAAGAGCTAACACCCATCCTTCTCAAACTCTTCCAAAAAACTGCAGAGGAAGGAACACTCCCAAACTCATTCTATGAGGCCCCCATCACACTGATACCAAAACCAGACAAAGATACTACAAAAAAAGAAAATTACAAATCAATATCACTGATGAATATAGATGCAAAAATCTTCAACAAAATACTAGCAAACAGAATCCAACAACACATTAAAAGAATCACACACCATGATGAAGTGGGATTTATCCCAGGAATGCAAGGATTCTTCAGTATATGCAAATCAATCAATGTGATACACCATATTAACATATTGAAGAATAAAAACCATATGATAGGGCTTCCCTGGTGGCACAGTGGTTGAGAGTCCGCCTGCTAATGCAGGGGACATGGGTTTGTGCCCCGGTCCGGGATGATCCCACATGCTGCGGAGCGGCTGGGCCCGTGAGCCATGGCCACTGAACCTGCGCGTCCAGAGCCTGTGCTCCACGGCGGGAGAGACCACAGCAGTGAGAGGCCCGCGTGCCGCAAAAACAAAACAAACAAACAAAAAAACCCACCATATGATCATCTCAATAGATGCAGAAAAAGCTTTTGACAAAATTCAACACCCATTTATGACAAAAACTCTCCAAAAAGTGGGAATAGAGGGAACCTACCTCAACATAATAAAGGCCATATACGACAAACCCACAGCAAACATCATTCTCAATGGTGAAAAACTGAAAGCATTTCCTCTAAGATCAGGAATAAGACAAGGATGTCCACTCTCACCACTATTATTCAACATAGTTTTGGAAGTCCTAGTCATGGCAATCAGAGAAGAAAAAGGAATACAAATTGGAAAAGAAGAAGTAAAACTGTCACTGTTTACAGATGACATGATACTATACATAGAGAATCCTAAAGATACCAGCAGAAAACTACTAGAGCTAATCGATGAATTTGGTAAAGTTGCAGGATACAAAATTAATGCACAGAAATCTCTTGCATTCCTATACACTAATGATGAAATATTTGAAAGAGAAATGAAGGAAACGTTCCCATTTACCATTGCAACAAAAAGTATAAAATACCTAGGAATAAACCTACCTAGGGAGACAAAAGACCTGTATGCAGAAAACTATAAGACACTGATGTAAGAAATTAAAGATGATACCAACAGGTGGGGAGATATACCATGTTCTTGGATTGGAAGAATCAATATTGTGAAAATGACTCCACTATCCAAAGCAATCTACAGATTCAATGCAATCACTATCAAATTACCAGTGGCATTTTTTACAGAACTAGAACAAAAATCTTAATATTTGTATGGAGACACAAAAGATCCCGAATAGCCAAAGCAGTCTTGAGGGAAAAAAACCAAGCTGGAGGAATCAGACTCCCTGACTTAAGACTATACTACAAAGCTGCAGTAATCAAGACAATATGGTACTGGCACAAAAACAGAAACATAGATCAATGGAACAAGATAGAAAGCCCAGAGATAAACCCATGCATCTATGGTTAACTAATCTATGACAAAGGAGGCAAGGATATAAAATGGAGAAAAACAGTCTCTTCAATAAGTGGTGCTGGGAAAACTGGACAGCTACATGTAAAAGAATGAAATTAGAAGACACCCTAACACCATACACAAAAATAAATTCAAAATGGATTAGAGACCTAAATGTAAGACCAGATACTATAAAACGGTTAGAGGAAAACATAGGAAGAATACCCTTTGACATAAATCACAGCAAGATCTTTTTTGATCCACTTCCTAGAGTAATGGAAATAATAACAAAAATAAACAAATGGGACCTAATGAAACTTCAAAGCTTCTGCACAACAAAGGAAACCATAAACAAGACGAAAAGACAACTCTCAGAATGGGAGAAAATATTTACAAATGAAACAACTGACAAAGGATTAATCTCCAAAATATACAAGCAGCTCATGCAGCTCAATATCAAAAAAACAAACAACCCAATCCAAAAATGGGCAGAAGACCTAAACTGACATTTCTCCAAAGCAGATATACAGATTGCTAAGAAACACATGAAAGGATGTTCAACATCACTAAACATTAGAGAAATACAAATCGAAACTACAGTGAGGTATCACCTCACACTGGTCAGAATGGCCGTCATCAAAATTCTACAAACAATAAATGCTGGAAAGGGTGTGCAGAAAAGGGAACCCTCTTGCACTGTTGGTGGGAATGTAAATTGATACAGCCAGTATGGATAACAGTATGGAGGTCCCTTATAAAACTAAAAATAGAATTACCATATGATACAGCAATCCCACTACGGGGCATATACCCTGAGAAAACCATAATTCAAAAAGACACATGCACCCCAATGTTCATTGCAGCACTATTTACAATAGCCAGGTCATGGAAGCAACCTAAATGCCCATCAACAGACGAATTGATAAAGAAGATGTGGTACATACATACAAAGGAATATTACTCAGCCATAAAAAGGAATGAAATTGGGTCATTTGTTGAGACATTTGTGGATCTAGAGATTGTCATACAGAATGAAGTAAGTCAGAAAGAGAAAAACAAATATCGTATATTAATGCATATATGTGGAACCTAGAAAAATCGTACAGATGAACCGGTTCGCAGGGCAGAAGTTGAGACACAGGTGCAGAGAACAAACGTATGGACACCAAGGCGGGAAAGCCACGGGGGGTTGGGGGTGGTGGTGTGATGAATTGGACAATTGGGATTGACATGTACACACTGATGTGTGTAAAGTTGATGACTAATAAGAACCTGCTGTATAAAAATAAAATAAAATAAAATTAGAAATTTTTTTTTTTTTTTTTTTTTGCAGTACGCGGGCCTCTCACTGCTGCGGCCTCTCCCGTTGCGGAGCACAGGCTCCGGACGCGCAGGCCCAGTGGCCACGGCTCACAGGCCCAGCCGCTCCGCGGCATGTGGGATCTTCCCGGACCGGGGCAAGAACCCGTGTCCCCTGCATCAGCAGGCGGGCTCTCAACCACTGTGCCACCAGGGAAGCCCTAGAAAATTTTTTTAAAAAGAAAGTATTTACAAAATGCCAAGATTGTCTTGGTAGTATAAGTAAATTCAGTATATAACACTATTGTTATATAAGAAATTAGAGGTAAAACATAAAAAGAGAAAAAAAAAGACTTACAGGCACACTGACAATTAAGACTGCAATTTCCCTAGGGAGGAGACGGGAAAAGCAGGTAACAGATGTGTTTACACTCAGATCTCATCTCTCCCATATACTTGCCCTCCTTCAGGGCATTTTTTCTTCCTTCTGCCAGCTGGTAGTTTGTGATACTGCAGGTGCACAACAAATGTTGAGTGAGTTAAATTCCAGTTTGAACCCACAGATACTAATTATAGTTATTTTTAATGATGTTTTAAAGACTAAAGAATACCAACAACTTCATTTTCCCCCACAAATGAATTATGAATGCAATAATAGCATTCTAAGTATTTGGAAGGGGTGTTTAAATTTTTCCTTTTGAGTGGTGTGATTGTAAAAATTTCCATGCCCAAGTTATGGATTATTTCAATTCCAATACGATAAAATTTGGGGAAAGGCAAAGAAACTTTTACAAAATCATAACGAAGATATAATAGTACAGAGAAGTACTGGGAGAGGCAGAATAAAGGGTTAAAAAGGCATACTCTAAAGCTACGTTACCCAGTACAGTAGCCACCAGCCACTTGTGGCTACTGAGCACTTGAAATATGGCTAGTATGAACTGAGATGTGCTCTGAGTATAAAAGACACAATGGATTTCTTTTTTTTTTTCACATCTTTACTGGAGTATAAATGCTTTACAATGTTGTGTTAGTTTCTGCTATACAACAAAGTGAATCAACTATATGTATACGTATATCCCCATAACCCCTCCCTCTTGAGCGTCCCTCTCACCCCTCTAGGTGGTCAAAAAGCACTGAGCTGACCTCCCTGTGCTATGCAGCAGCTTCCCACTAGCCATCCATTTTACATTTGGTAGCATATATATGTCAATGCTACTCTCTCACTTCATCCCAGCTTCCCCTTCCCCCACCTGGTGTCCTCAAGTCTGTTCTCTATGTCTGTGTCTTTATTCCTGCCCTGCCTCTAGGTTCATCAGTACCATTTTTTTAAATTCCATATGTATGCGTTAGTATATGGTGTTTGTTTTTCTCTTTGTGACTTACTTCATTCTGTGTGACAGATTCTAGGTCCATCCACCTCACTACAAATAACTCAATTTCATTCCTTTATATGGCAGAGTAATATTCCATTGTATATATGTGCCACATCTTCTTTATCCAATCATCTGTTGATGGACGTTTAGTTTGCTTCCATGTCCTGGCTATTGTAAATAATGTTGCGATGAACATTGCGGTACACGTATCTTTTTGAATTATGGTTTTCTCAGGGTATATGCCCAGTAGTGGGATTGCTGGGTTATATGGTAGTTCTATTTTTAGTTTTTTAAGGAACCTCCATAATGTTCTCCACAGTGACTGTATCAATTTACATTCCCACCAACAGTGCAGGAGGGCTCCCTTTTCTCCACACCCTCTCCAGCATTTATCATTTGTAGACTTTTCGATGATGGCCATTCTTACCTGTGTGAGGTGATACCTCATTGTGGTTTTGATTTGCATTTCTCTAATGATTAGTGATGTTGAGTATCTTTTCATGCATTTTTTGGCCATCTGTATGTCTTCTTTGGAGAAATGAAAAGACACAATGGATTTCAAAGACTTAGTATGAAGAAAAGCAGATGAAATATCTCATTAATTTTTTATATTAATTACATGTTGAAATTATAATATTTTGGATATATTGGGTTGAATAAAAATTGTATTAAAATGGATATTTCCTGTCTTTACTTGTTTTATGTGACTACTGGGAAATTTAAAATTATACATATGTGGTTCAAATTATGTTTCTATTGGATAATTTTGCTGTGCAGTCAAACTACCTGGGTGCAAATCTTCCACTAACTCCTTGGTGTGACTTAAGCACTTCACTATGTCTCGGTTTCCTTATCTGCACAATGGGTGTAATGATAATACTTAACCTGTTAGAGGCATTTCTTAGACATGATGATATGCGCAGGTGTCAGCGGTTAGTAACTTAATAATAAGGGACCAGCAGAATGATCAAAGGGTGAGCAGTTCAGAAAACACAATTGGAAGTGGGATATAACTCAGAAATGGAAGGATCACTGGAGCAGCTTATTGAAACAAACAAACAAAAACAGAAAGCAAAGAGGCACGTAATTAAGTAATGTCTGAAGTTCCATTTCTCATGATCATAAAAGCACCATGTCCAAATCAGTTGATACAGAAGACATCTGGAGAGAATAGTACCAGATATCAGATGTGCTGACCATTGATTAGAAATAATAATCAATACGACTAAAAAGCAGTGCTAATGATATGTCTGTGACTGTTTATTGGAGTCCTAAGTTTGCATTCTCCAGCCTTGTTGAGGGATCAGAAACTGAATTAAACCAAGGTTAAAAGTAGAACATCAAGTAACAAATTGTGCTTTTAAACAGACAGCTGCCCGTGATTTTCTCAAACAATGAGTAAAATGCAGAATATACAGTTTGCTCTTTAGTTTGTTATGAGAATTAAGTGAAGTAATACAACTAAGGTGCTTACATGAATAAACAATAGCTGTTATCATTGTCATTGTTAATTAGCAATATTATTATGGGAAAGTAATGAAGAAAGAAGTTATACTTAGATTCACTATACCAAAAAGGGAATAGTAACTGTGACTCATGTCAAAATCAGAGTTATTCAAATGTAATCAAATTTTGAGGGGGCAATTCTAAGAAGAAAATAATGGAGAGATTTGTGTTAATTTTTAAAAAATATTTGAGAACCATGAACTAATTTGGAACTATTTAATATTTCTTCATATGTTAGTAGCAATGATAGCATAAAATACATTTGCAGGTGGTAGAATTTAAAATTTGTGTAAATCCAGTTTGGCAGGTCCTCAAAAAGTTAAACAATAGAATTACCATATGACCCAGAAATTCCACTTCTAGGCACCTACCCAAATGAATTGAAAATGTATGTCCACACAACTTGTACACAAATGTCTATAGCAGCATTATCTATAATGGTCAAAAAGTGGAAACAACACCAATATCCATCAACTGATGAATGAATAAACAAAATGTGGCATAGTCACACAATAGAACCATAAAAAGGAACAAAATACTAATACAGATGAGAATATGGATGAACCTTTAAAACACTATGATGGGCTTCCCTGGTGACTAACATGTCGCAGAGCAACTAAGCCCGTGCGCCACAACTACTGAGCCTGTGCTCTACAGCCCGTGAGCCACAACTTCTGAAGCCCGCACGCCTAGATCCCGTGCTCTGCAACAAGGGAAGCCACCGCAATGAGAAGCCCGCGCACGGCAACGAACAGTAGCCCCCGATTGCCGCAACTAGAAAAAGTCAATGCGCAGCAACGAAGACCCAACACAGCCAAAAATAAATAAATAAATAAAATTTAAAAAAACCCCACAACAGTATGTTAAGTGAAAGAAGCCAGACGCAAATCCACATACTGTATGATTCCATTTATATTAAATGTCCATTGTAGGCAAACCGGTTGAGACAGAAAGCAAATTAGTGGTTGCCAAGGGCTAGAGGAAGAGGGAAATGGAACACCGAACAAATATTGGATCACTTTGCAGGGTGATGGAAATTTTCGAGGTTAGATAGTGATGACGGTTGTGAATATACTAAAATTCACTGAATTGTACAGTTTAAAATGGTGAATTTTATGGTGTTAAGAAAACGTAAAATAAATATTCGTTCAAACAAAATAAAATAAAATTAGTGTAAATCCAAAGAGCTGAGATATGGATGGAGAGGATGAAAATGAATGATTTGCTTACAGATAAAATGTGACTATTACTAAAGAATAGAGTGGATAAATAAATATTGTATTAACTAGAATGTTAAGAAGAGAAAAAGAATAATATTGAGACCTGTCAGGAAGAGAATTAACACCCTTAACTATCAGTATAGAAGATACTTCAAGAGTGGCTGTTTGACCTACAGGGAGGCCTTCTTCCCTGAGAACCCTCCCCAGTAGCCAAGGCAGGCTTAGGCAGAACCTGATGCCCTTGAAGGAGTTGACTGGTCCAGAGACAGACAGGTCACCTAAGTTATGCCACCACAAGATCTGATCCCAGGGTTTGGGGATTTGAAGTTGAGTGATACAGAGACTGGGAGTCAGAGTCATATTAATAGCAGTACTCTAATGATAAGGTCTGTGGATTTATTGTGAAAGATCTTAAACTTGTCTTGGTACCTGGTTCAGCAACATTTAATTAATACCCTCTGTCAGGTACTGTGCCCTTGTAATACTTCCCTTCTTCCCCACCCCAGTCCCCACTTTTTTAACACAAGCTAGCCTGATTAAGTTTCTGTTAGTTAACACCATAAATAATATTTCAAAACAAATCACTTGAGGTAATACTTATACAGCATCAAGAAAAAAATGTATCACTTTGATGTTATCAATGAAATTTTAAATACTAAATGAAAATTCTCTATGAAATTTATTTCACTATGAATAATGAAGCTCTGGAAATTCCAGGAAGGATAAACACAGACATGAGAGAAGTAATAAAAGATATCAGTGAAAAAGAACATGATTTTTCCATTTGGCTTTATGAAAATGCACTACGTGATCTTTATATTTCTAATTTTGAAAGTGAAAGGTTGATGGAAACCATGACACAAATAGGTCCATAAGCTGTTGTTTGAGAACTCTTGAATTAAAACCTAGAGATTTGTGTGTGTGTGTGTGGTACGCGGGCCTCTCACTGTTGTGGCCTCTCCCGTTTCGGAACACAGGCTCCGGACGTGCAGGCTCAGCGGCCACGGCTCACGGGCCCAGCCGCTCCGCGGCATGTGGGATCCTCCCGGACTGGGGCACGAACCCGTGTCCCCTGCATCGGCAGGCGGACTGTCAACCACTGCGCCACCAGGGAAGCCCTTAATGATTTTTTTTGATATGGACCAGTTTTTTTTTTAAGTCTTTATTGAATTTGTTACAATATTGCTTCTGTTTTCTGTTTTTTCGGCCTCGAGGGATGTGGGATCTTAGCTCCCCGACCAGGGATCAAACCCGCACCCCCTACATTGGAAGGCAAAGTCTTAACCACTGGACTGCCAGGGAAGTCCCCTAGATATTTTTTTTAATAAATATATTTATTTATTTATATTTGGCTGCATTGGGTTTTCGCTGCTGCACGCGGGCTTTCTCTAGTTGCAGTGAGCGGGGGCTACTCTTCGCTGTGGTGCACAGGCTTCTCATTGCGGTGGCTTCTTTTGTTGCAGAGCATGGGCTCTAGGCACGCGGGCTTCAGTAGTTGTGGCACATGGGCTCAGTAGTTGTGGCTCGCGGGCTCTACATGCAGGCTCAGTAGTTGTGGTGCACAGGCTTAGTTGCTCCGTGGCATGAGGGATCTTCCTGGACCAGGGCTTGAACCCGTGTCCCCTGCATTGGCAGGCAGATTCTTAATCACTGTGCCACCAGGGAAGCCCTAGAGATTTAAAATATAGAATTTAAAAGCATCTTTTGGTTATTCGATTAGCTCATTTTTATAAACAGGTATTGAGGTCAGGGGAAATTGATTACCTCAAAGCCAGGATAATTTTAGGCAAGGCTGCCTCTAGAACCCCATCTAATGCTTTTTGGACATTAACACATTGCTAAAGAAATGTTTCCTGACAATTAGAAGTATAATGAATAAAACAATGGTAAACTATTCATTACAGATAGCTTATTGGTGATCAAAACTTGCTTTGTCACATTGTAAATGTTTAGATTCTAACAGTCTAGACATTTCATTAATATTTATTGAAGTTGGGAGACATTAATTTATCCACTTATGAATCACTGTGGATATAAAAAACAAATAAATGAAATTGCCCTCATAATGTGCAATACTGCAACATAATAACAATTTGATGTTCTTGTTTACGATTTCAAATTGAATGTTGATTAGGTTGCAGTATATCATACTAAATTTTTCATCTCAGAAATAGTTCATTAGTCTAGAATGTGTGGGTAGGGACATTTGTAATTATTTCTCACATGATTAAGAAGATATTGTCTCCTATGCACATGACTTTGGATATAAACCAGAAGCACAGGTTTTACAGTTAACACTCTGCATGTGTAACTGCCTGCAGGGATACTGTACTGTATATCTAGAATTTTTTTTAAGAGGATAGATCCCATGTTATGTTCTAAATCCAATTTAAAAAATTAAGCCTATTTTTAATATATATGTGTATGTTTTGTTTATATATGTGTATATATATATATATATATATATATATACTCTGTTTTCAAAATGAAAATTTAAAAAATCACTTTTTTCTTAATTTTAAAAGTAATACAGAGACTTCCTTTTCCGGGATGAGGCAGAGTATTTGCATTTCTCCCCATTCCTTCTGCCAAGTACAGCTAAAAACCCTGGATGCTATAAAACAAATATAAGAAGACTGAAAGGTGGAGAGAAGGCAGATTGGCTAGTTACCTGGAAAGACAAGGGAGTGAGTTCTCTGAGTTTTCTTTTTACTTCATAGTTGGGGTGCTAGAGATACTGACAACCTGGAAATGTCAGTGGGCTCAGACAAAAGCCTGTTCTCTCTAGGCAAAGAACCAGGAAAGCCACAGCCTAGCAAGGGAGAAAACATTTAGTTAATAACCACTTGTGCAGAAAGGAGTCAACGTGGGAGGCCTGAGCCTGTTGTTGCCAGAAAGTCCTGTTTGCGAGGTTGGCCCTTGGCTGGCATCTGGGAACTTCACTGGTATTTTCCTGCACTGATATTAAACCTTCCCTAAATGAGAAGAGTGTCTCACTGTGCCTAGGTTGTTCATGGAAACCACGTGGTTTATGCTGCTCACCTGCTTTCTTTTTGGGAGTCTGAAATTGATATTAGCAAGTGAGTACCTACATGACCAGACCTCCAAAAGCCTTGGGTAAAGAATCTCTAAAGAGCTTGCCAGGAGAAAACCCTTCATATGTGTTGTCACAATTCACTGATTGAAAAACTGAGCACACCATGGGCCATTCCACTGAGAGAGAACTCTTAGAATCTTGTGCTTTGTTTCCTCTAGGCTTCATTCCTTGAAATTTTTCCCTTTGCTGATTTTGCTTTGTAACCTTCTGCTGTAAATCTCAACCGTGAATACAACAATAAATTGAGTCCTGTGAGTCCTCCTGGTGAATCATTGAACAAAGGAGTGTTCTTGGAGACCACTGACACATTGCCATACTCCAACCAAATATCACAAGAAAAAGTGGTGGTTCCACCACCTCTGTCAGCAGTAGCCCAGTGGGAAGTCTAGCCTTTCACCCTTGCCAGGCTATAATGAGGTACTCCAACTCCCTTCCAGGATGGTGTCAGAGAAGACTGAGTGGGAAGCCAGAACTTTTACTATCTTCCAGTGGAGGCCATGGGGGTATAGTGATGAAGCACCCCTCTACTTCCTAACTTGGGTGGTACCACTGGAGGCTGGTGGAGAACCTGAACCCTCACCCCTGTACAAGAGTAATGGGATGCCCTTTCCTGCCCACATGGGGTGTCAAAGGAGGCCTAATGAGGAGCTTGGATTTCTACCACAACCACGAAAAGTATGTGAAGAAATAACGTCTAAAAATTCCCAAACTGGCAAAAGACATAAACATATAGAATAAAAAGGTTGAGTGAATCTCAAATAGAATAAACCTAAATAAATCTCCACCAAGACACAGCATAGTCAAACTTCTGAAAACTAAAGACAAAGAAAAAAATTCTTGAAAGCAGCAAGAAAGAAACAATAGCTTATAAACAGCAGGAAAAACAATTTTTTTTTTTTTTTTTTTTTTGCGGTACGCGGGCCTCTCACTGTTGTGGCCTCTCCGGTTGCGGAGCACAGGATCCGGACGCGCAGGCTCAGTGGCCATGGCTCACGAGCCTAGCCGCTCCGCGGCATGTGGGATCTTCCCAGACTGGGGCACGAACCCGTGGTCCCCTGCATCAGCAGGCGGACTCTCAACCACTGCGCCACCAGGGAAGCCCAGGAAAAAACGATTTTATTGACAGATTTCCCTTCTCAAACTATGGAGGCCAGAAAGAAGTTGCACAGTTTTCAAGTGCCAAAAGAAAAGAACTGTCAATCCAGATTCTATAAGCAGTGAGAATATGCTTTAGTAATAACGGAGAAGTCAAGACATTCTCAAATGAAGCAAGCCTGAAAGAATTTGTTGCTAGCAAACCTTTCCTAAGAGAATGACTAAAAGAAGCTCTCTAAACAAAAAGGAATCTTGGGACATTAGGAAGAAAGAACAATGGAAAGAATAAAAATACAGGTAAATACAACACTTTCCTTCTTGAAATTTCTAGGTTGTATCTGATGATTGAAGCAAAAATTATAACGTTGTTCAATACGGTTCTCAATGTACGTAGAGGAAATATTTAAGACAATTATAAACTAGAGACAGGAAAGGAACTTAATTAGCGGTCAAGATGTTTATACGTCACTGGAACTAGTAAAATATTACCACCAGTAGACTGCTAAGTTATGTATATATAATAGAGCAATCACTAAAAATTTATACAAAGAGATACACTTTAAAACAATACAGACAAATCAAAATGGAATTCTTAACTCATGTTTGAGTAACCAACAGAAAGACAGGAAAAAGAAAATAGAAAAATCAAAACCAGAAAACAATAAAGTGGCCAACTGAAGTCTTAAAATATCAATAATTGCATTACATACAAATGGTCTATTTTATTTGTAAAAGCCAAAAAGTGGAAACAGGGCTTCCCTGGTGGCGCGGTGGTTGCGAGTCCGCCTGCCAATGCAGGGGACATGGGTTCGTGCCCCGGTCCGGGAGGATCCCACATGCCACGGAGTGGCTGGGCCCGTGAGCCATGGCCACTGAGCCTGCACGTCCGGAGCCTGTGCTCCTCAATGGGAGAGGCCGCGGCAGTGAGAGGCCCGCGTACCGCAAAAAAAAAAAAAAAAAAAAAAAAAGTGGAAACAACCACAATGTCCAATAGGTGGTTAGACAAACTGTGATAAATCCATACCAGGGAATCATTCTCAGCCATAAGAGGAAATGGACTACTGATACACACAATAGCTTGAATAAATCTCACAGGCCTTATTCTGAGTGAAAAAGGCCAATCTCAAAAGGCATATACCATATATTTCCATTTACATAACATCTGGAAATGACGAAATCATAGAGATGGAAACCAGATTAGTGACAGAGGGTTAGGAATGGTGAGAGAAATGGGGGTGGGCGTGAGTATAAAGAGGGAGCACAAGGCGTATCTTTGTGGTGATGGAAGAAGTCTGTACCTTGGTTGCAGTGGTAGCTATATGAATCTACATGTGATAAAATGGCATACAATTATATGCACACACATTGTACCCATGTCAATATCCTGGTTTTGATATTGTACTATAATGACATAAGATGAGATCATTAGAAAAAACTGAGTGAAGTGTACACATAATCTCTTTTTGCAACCTCCTGTGTATACATAATTATTTTAAAATATGTATAAACTGTATACACGTGTATATATCTAAAGCACAGAAAAGATTTTCAAGGATAGGCCTAAAAATTAATAGTGGTAAGGATATGTTTATACTATTTTTGTTGTTGTTGTTTTTGGCCATGCCACACAGCATGTGGGATTTTAGTTCCCCGATCAGGGATTGAACCTGTGCCCTCTGCAGTGGAAGCAAGGAGTCTTAACCACTGGATCACCAGGGAAGTCTTGTACTATTTTTTTAAATTATTATTATTTTTTGGCTGCGTTGGGTCTTTGTTGCTGTGCACGGGCTTTCTCTAGTTGCGGCGAGCGAGGGCTACTCTTTGTTGTGCTGCGTGGGCTTCTCATTGTGGTGGCTTCTCTTGTTGCGGAGCACGGGCTCTAGGCGCGCGGGCTTCAGTAGTTGTGGCACGTGGGCTCAGTAGTTGTGGCTCACGGGCTCTAGAGTGCAGGCTCAGGAGTTGTGGCACATAGGCTTAGTTGCTCTGTGGCATGTGGGATCTTCACGGACCAGGGCTTGAACCCGTGTCCCCTGCATTGGCAGGCGGATTCTTAACCACTGCACCACCAGGGAAGCCGCCTTGTGCTATTTTTAAAAAAAGAGAAAAAGAATGCAAAATTATTGTAAAAAATTCAAATACAGAAAAATATAAACAAGGTGAAACTCACCTGCTCTATGATGCCATCGAGAGATAATTTCTTTCATTCATTTAACAAATACTTACTGAGTGCATCCTATGGTGCCATGAACTGTTAACATTTGGTGTGTATTTCAGAAATTTCCTGCGCATCCAGAGTCAATTACAAATTATAATCATTATAAATCACCGATGTGATTATATGTATAATATGTATTATTATATAATCTCTCTATTCTCTACATTCTATTCATCCATTATTCATCCATTTGCAAATATGTATTGAGTACCTGCTTTAGCCAACATCATGCTATGCTCTGAGGATACAGTGGTGAATAGAGCAGACATGGTCTGTTTCCTCACAAAGCTTACAGTATAGTAAAAGATTGTCACTAAACAAATTGTCTGAAATAGACAATTACAGATTATGTCAAGTTTACACAAATGCAAACAATGCTTTGAAATGCCCAACTGTGAAAAGAAAGGATAGTAGTTATGACAGCAAGATACTGTAGCATGTTTATCATTGATGGAAATGAGCCTGTAGAGAGAAAGAGGTTAAAAATACAAGAGCAAGAGAGAGAGATACTGGATTTATACAAAGTTTCCTGAGAGGGAAGGAGCCAGAGCACAAATATAAGGGTTGACTTCGGGTAGAAGGAAATTGCCGCATTGAAACAAGCAAAAGAAGTGAGGACAAGTGCAGATATAACTTAGTTTGTAGATTTGGAGGTCTGAAGTTCAGGCAATTCCTCTTTGAGACTTTATATTTTCTTAATAAAATATGAGACAATGTCATCTGCCAAAAGCAAGGATGTAAACTGGAAGATCTGAGGTTGGAAGAGAGTTGACGTTTTAAGTAGTCGTTTGGGAAAGCAAGATGAATAGAGAAAGGCAGTAGTTCACTGGCCAGGGTGAGTTAAGGGCCCGCAGAGTCTGTTCTATGGGGTAGATTCTAAACATTTTTAGCTAATTGCAGTCAGGGAAAAAACAAGGGTATAAACATTAAAAGAGAGAAACAAAGTGCTGTAGTGCACTAAATTAAAAAAAAAAGAAATTAGAAAGAGGATTGTTTTTCAACTGGAAGGACAGGAAGAAAACGGCCTGAGAAAGGGAATGAAGTAAAGAAGTCAGGGGAAGATGAAGATACATGCAGAGGGGTGGTAGCTTTCTGTCTGGGGTGCAGGAATGTCCTTTTGTCTTCCAATCCAAACATGGGCACAGTGGTATCAGCAGTTTACCATCCGATTTTTTTTTTTTTGCGTCACGCGGGCCTCTCACTGCTGTGGCCTCTCCCGTTGCGGAGCACAGGCTCCGGACGCGCAGGCTCAGCGGCATGGCTCACGGGCCCAGCCGCTCTGCGGCATGTGGGATCTTCCCCGACAGGGGCACGGGTGTCCCGCATGTCCCCCGCATCGGCAGGCGGACTCTCAACCACTGCGCCACCAGGGAAGCCCGTACCATCTGATTTTTTGAAATTGTTCCACATTTCTTTTAATCACTTAGATGTGACAACCTATCAAAACCCTATGCAGGAATTCCCAGGCACCTTTAGTTGCTGCAGAGAAGTATGAGTGAAGCACAAGTATATCATCCTCCACACATTAGAAAAAGGCTCTAGTGAGCAACAGGAGGGAGACGTTTAATTTTTCTCTTATTGGAAGTTGTGAGTGGCTGTGAGCCCCTTTTTAGGTCCACTTTATATACATTCCTAGTTACCACGAGTCCAGTTCTTTTATTCAATGTTATCTTTCAATCCACTCCAAGTGTTTTCTTAACATTATTTTTGATTTAATGAATGTTTAGTTAAATATAAATGGACTTGAAGGAACTGAAATACAGGCATAAGATAACTTAAAATCATCTGGTAAATGGACCAAGTCTAGAAATGGACTTGGAGGAACTGAGATTTGGGCATAACTTAAAATCATCTGGTAAGTCTCTGCTACCATTATTCTCTGAGAAATACTACTGTTCAACACTTGGCTAGATAATTTGTAATTATTAAATTATTTACACTCTAGTAATACCAGACTTATCATCAGACTCTTTGTACAATGGCTATTCCATGATTAAAAGGAATCTCCTTATGTATCCTGTTGTTTAGAATTAGTGAAGCTTAAAAATGTTTTAGTTCTCCGTTCTGTTAACAAAAACAAGTTTCTCTAACCACAACAGCAAGAATATAAAGTCGCCAAGAAGCTGTTTGGCACGTGAACAAAGCAAAAAAGAGATTGGTTTGAAAGAAAATTCATTCTGGAGTCCAGTCCCTTGTCTTTTGGCCATCTCTTTGGCTAGACTGCTAATGTGTGACTTTTGTACAAATTCTTTTAACTTTGGGTTTTCCGTTTCCCATTTTTTGAAGGATAGCGGGAATACTTGTTACTGAACATACGTTTCATTTTTAAAAATGAGCAGATACTCATACATTGCTAGCGCAATAAAAATTACCAAAAGAGGGAAGGAAAATGTAAAATAGTTTGTGTGTCTTAACTAAAAAACTGTTAAGACACAAAACTTGGCTCTTTGCTTCCATTCCATGACAGCCAAAAGGGAAACATGGATCAGTGACACTGCTGTCAAGTAGAAGGAAAAATACAAGTAATTCAAGGACCTAGTGCATACTTGGGGCCAATATTATTTTCTCCCTTTCCCTTCCTTTTCAAAACCTAAGTTTTGTTTGCCGCCACATACAACAATCTAGTGGGCAATTATTAACTTCTTTATCTTGACTATCATAAAGTGATGCACGTTGGGAGTTCGCTGTACCAGACAGCAGCTGCTCCGAATTTCCATTAAACCCTGGAATTCTTTTGTCAGGGTTTGTAATTGGCTTTCTTAGCATTCTGCAGGAAGATGGAATGGACCTGGGAACGGGCGGGTGGAGACTAATTCGATACAAGACTACAGTAATCTCGATGCAGCTCTCATGAGATTTGCTTCCTTGGTTCTCTGAGACTTGGGCTTGCCCCTTCCCTGACGATCCTGTTTCCTCTTCCATTGGGTAAAACGGGTAGAATTCTAAACTCCTGAAATTACTAGTGTTGGTGGCCCCTGGTGCCAGGTAGAGTTCTCAAGTCTTCAGACCTCAAATATCACCTTTCAGGCCTCATTCGGAACATGAAAAAGCCACACAAGTTTTGGGCCCGAGTCCCAGGAAGATCTCAGCACACCTAGGGAAGTCAGTGCACCGACTCCAGCTCCGACTTTGGAGAAACAATACCAGAGACGTCATACCCCCGGCAGGGCCTGCCCAACTCAAAACCCGCCAGCGGACGCATGCGCAGAACAGGCGAGGGACGGAAGCCGTCCAAGACTCGCAGGCATCCGTACAGCGGTCACATTCTCGGAAAGGCCTGGTCCCCTCCTTGCGGTGAGGAAGTCCCTGGCAACGTCTATGTTCCATCGTTGCCCGGAGAGAAACAAGGGAAGCGACCTTCCGCTCTCCGGCGCGCTTCCGTTTCAAACCCTAACTTCCGGTTCGTTAGCCGGTTCCGGTCCCCGCCTCTCACTTCCGGTCGCCTTGGATTCCGCTGCGGTCGGTTCCTGCGTCTGCTCCTGCCGGTTCCGCCGCGCTCCAGGTGAGGGGACGCGGGGCACCCCGGCGCGCCGTGGGGCTGGGGGACCGCAGCTTTGCTGTCCTCGAGACCTGGCCTCCACTGTGGCCGGGCGGGCGGGCTGGTGGCTGCTCGTGAGGGCCCCGCCCGCGGCTGCCCAGGTTCGCGGCCCAGGCCTCCGGCCCCGGCCGGCTCTTCACAGGGGCCGACGCCCTCCCATCCAGCCTCGTCGCCTAGGTGGAGGGCTTCCGGCGCCTCAGTGGATTTTGCGTACCCAAACCTTTATTCCTCCCTCTTCTGGGGTTTGTCCGTCTCTCCCTCCTCCCTGTTGAACGGATCCCGGCCCTCTCGGGTTTTGGGGTCTCTGCCTGCCTTCTGTGCTGTCTCATACCAGTCACTTCCCACAGCTCTTTCCTCTGCACTCCCTCGCAGTTGCTGCTGCCCAGCTCTCCCGAGGAGGAGTTGACAGTACTTCAACAGTTACCCTTTACTGGGCGTGTTTAAATTTAACTTCCTCCCCTCAATTCCCAAGGTGTTAACTTTTGCTGCTGTTACTTTCAAATTAACCGCCTTTGCTACTTTTTAGTTGTGTGGTCTCGGGCAATTTGTTTTTCCTCTTTTTCAATTTTCTAGTCTGTATAATGAAGACAGTAGTTGTCAGTTTAGGATTGTGAAGATTAAATGAGATTATTCAATTAAGTTGTTGAGCATGTTATCATTTTCCTATCTTCACTACTATTCGTATTGCTTTTTATAGTATACAAAGTGATGTCACGGCTGTTATCGCAGGGATTAACACTATTCTTGTCAAGTAAACATTCCTGCCCTGACTAGGCAAGTCACCACTGTATGTTAGGTAGAAGAATTTACCCAAACAGCCGTTCTTGACTGTAGTTTCACCATAAAGGTGTGCTCTTTGCTTACTTGTTCGGGTTTGATTGCCACATTTACCCCTAAAATCATTTTTCAGTTTATAAATCTGATAGGGTCCGCAGTGATACAAAACATTAAAATTGTGTAAGAAAGAAGGCTAAATGTGAAAACATAAAATGACTCATGCATTTGCATTGCATTGCTCCATTGTTGTTAATGATCTGAATATTGAAGGAATGAGGTTCAGTAACTTTGAAAAACAGTTTTAAGGACTTTATGCGGTAAAATTTTTTATGGTGTTTGTTTTGTTGTGCTTGGTCCTTTAGAGCAATTGTCAACTTGGAGATCCCACTTGTGGCATGGGTGATGATATTTGTATACTGCTTTACTAAGCACATAGAGCCCATGCCATCTGGCACATTTTTTTTTAAGACTGAGAAAATTGAAGAGCCTAGAGCGCTGGCTCTCACTTTAGCATGCCTCAGAGATGGGGGGAGGGGGAGACAGAGATTGTTAAAACCCAAATTGCTAGGTCTCTTCTCTCCAGACCCAATTACATTCCCAACAAGTTACCAAGTGGGGTCAATGCTGTTGGATGGTCTGGGGACCACACTTTGCGAACACTGGTCTAGAGGTGCAGTGACTTGTCCATGCTTACCTAGACTTCAGGTGATCTCACTTCACATGTTCTGCTCTGCCCAACACAGTATGCTGTATTAGTGCTATTTGCATTCCTAGCTCTTGTAAATTTTCAGTTTTATTTCTACTTCTCACAGAAAAATAATATTTAAATGATATCTCAGTTTGACTCAAAAGGGCCATTTGGCTTTTTATTGAGGATTATAAGGTTTGTTAGAGCAAGTTCTCTCCAAATAGAATACATTGCCCTAAAGTAACACACCTTCTTTAAAGTTTTAGTAGAGCAGGTTGTAAACATAGAATAAATGTAAGTGAATTTATGGTGCTCTTTTCTAATGGGCATGTTGAAGACATCTTAAATTTTCAAATTACGTTTGCATGTTAAGATTTATAATTTGCCTTTCTTGCAGTTGGTTGTAATACTTGAAGAGTGAAGTCAAATGTTGTATTAAATATATGACAGCATTTGGAAATACCACTACTTTGAGATTAGAAAATCTAGTTCTCTGACCTGTTGGGGGAACCAACTTATGAAAACTGGTAGAAAGCTTTATGGGGGGAGGAGACCTACATGCTATTGTTGATGAGTGGCAGCTGCTATATAATCTTTGTGTACTTATATCTGTGCCTGTAGGTTTTGTATTTACTGATATTTGGCGCCTTAACTCCTGTAGGTGCAATTCAAGAGAGACAGTTGTGTAAGGGAAGAAAATGAGATTTAGTCAGAAGACTTGTTCTGTTATCAGCTATGTGCCAATGAGCAGATTACATAACCTCTCTGAACCCCTATTTCCTTAATTGTAAAAGGGACAGTTCTTATCAAACAACCTTGTTAAAGGAGATTGAGTAAAACCTGTCCAGTGTATTAAATATGAAACAAATAATGGCCATTTACTATTTAGCGCAGTGCCTGGAACACTTCAGTTCTAGTTTTTAAAACAATTTATGTAACCAGTACTTACTTGTGTAGAGCTTACTATGTGCCAGGTAGTATGTGACTTACAAAAATTAATTTATTCCTCTTAAGAACCCTGAGAATTAGGCAGTATTAGCATCCCTGTTTTACAGATGAGGAAACCTAGGCACTAAGAGTCAGTTAGCTTTCCAAGGTTAAATAGCTAATAAGTGGGAGAGCTGACCTCTGAACCCAGGTAATCTGTCTCTAGAGTTTATGCTCTTAACAACTCACTGTCCTACCTTGCAAATGGTAAATGAACATGGACGGTCCATCATGGAGGAACTTGCCAGTAGCATAAGCCTGATCAGAGAGGGAGGAATTTTTAGCTCATTTATTGCAGCTTTCCACTTGAACAAGGAGAATCTGATAGAATATTAGGAAGTTGTAACTTCAAGCCAAAAATTGAGAGGGTGGGAGAATTTTAACTTTGACTCCTGATAACTTTTGGCATTCCGAAAACATTTCTGTAAGTAGAAAATCCTGTTTCTCTATCATCCAGTTGTAAAATAGGACTCAAATGACACAGTTTATAAAACTTAAAGTTGCAAGTTTACATACATCTTTGATATATCTATTTTAACTTGTATATGCCTTTCTTTCTAGGTATCTTTTTCTGAACAAAAGCTGCCTCATCGTGCGTTTCAAGGATGGCTCTTCCTATCATTGTAAAATGGGGTGGACAGGAATATTCAGTGACCACACTTTCAGAAGATGATACTGTGCTAGATCTCAAACAGTTTCTCAAGACCCTTACGGGAGTGCTACCAGAACGCCAGAAGTTACTTGGACTCAAAGTTAAAGGTAATTTTCTTGCTTCTTCAAATTTATTGCATTGATATAGTTATGAATCTTTATATTAGCTATTATCTGTTCACTTTAATAAGTCTTTCCCCTTGGAGATTTCTTTGATAGGGATATCCCTAAATTTTTTTTGATGGTACAAGTAAGAATATTTAAGGATACCTGAAAATACCACCACTATTAAGATTACTTTTGATTTCCTCTGACAGTTGATGTTTGCTTGTTAAACCTGTGACACGGAAGTCCCAGGTAAACAGTGTAATTTCTTTCTTTCTTTTTTTTTTTTAAGACTTATGTATTATTTATTTATTTATTTAAATTTTTTTGTGTCGGGGTCGGGTCTTAGTTGCGGCACTCGGGATCTTCGTTGAGGCATGCGGGATCTTTCTTTGTGGTGTGTGGGCTTCTTTCTAGTTTTGGTGTGCGGGTTTTCTTTAGTTGTGGCGCGCAGGCTCCAGAGTGCATGGGCTCTGTAGTTTGTAGCATGCGGGCTCCAGTTGAGGCGCACGAGCTCAGTCGTTGTGGCGCGCGGGCTTAGTTGCCCCGCGGCATGTGGGATCTTAGTTCCCTGACCAGGGATCGAACCCGCGTCCCCTGCATTGTAAGGCGGATTCTTTACCACTGGACCACCAGGGAAGCCCCCAGTGTAATTTCTAGTATCTGTCTTCTAGCACAGCATTTTCATTACAGTTTGGGCCTTTTACTCTCCCCAAATTATCTTTTCTGTTTCGAAAGTAATAATGATTTGTAAATTATAGACAGTGTTCACATTCAGTTAAAAGGCATTTTCACGGTGTTTGTCTTATCATTGAATGGTGAGTTCTGAGTAGCAGTAAATGTACAGTTATCTCAGGCACTCAATTTTCAGGACTTTCTGGAAAACAGTCATCTTCATCTTGAACAACAGAATAAAACATGAATTTATTTTGTTTAGTTAGTTGAATTAAAGGTGTTCCTCTAAGAGTTGGGGAAAAATTCCAACCTTGTGTTAATTACTACTTCTTAGTGTGTTAGAAATTGCTAATTCAGCAGTAACAGTTTGTTAATTTAAGGAAAAAAAACTTGCTGTGGAATCTGTACCAAACCTTTTAATGTTAGGGTTTTGTGTAATGGGATAGTGAAACGAGCACCTGAACTTTAGTGAGAAAACAGTCATTTGCTTGTATTGTAGGCAAACCTGCAGAAAATGATGTTAAGCTTGGAGCTCTCAAACTGAAACCAAATACTAAAATCATGATGATGGGAACTCGTGAGGAGAGCTTGGTAAATGTTTACTTTTGTTACCATTTGTCCCTTTGAAGATATTATGGTTTATATCACACTGTTGTATCATAGTTTTAATTGTGGTAAAATTGTCAGCTTAGCAGTCAGTGAAAAGTAAAAGCTGCACAATGAATGTGTTATTAACTCAGCAGAAACCAAATACTGGGAAATTTGTTAGTGTATAGCTAGATGTAAGTGTAGTAGTAGTGCTAATGGTCACATTTAACATGGTAAATCTGCCCAGTGAACATATATAACAAAATATAAAATGTGGAAGTTTTCCCGTAGTGTGTGCTTGCAAGACTCTTGGACTCAAATCGTACCTCTTATTTGTTTTTTATGCTATGAATGTATTTGTTATGTTAATGATAATATTGCCAGAGAAAACTATTTTTCATCTTAATAGGAAGATGTCTTAGGTCCACCTCCTGACAATGATGATGTTATTAACGACTTTGATATTGAAGATGAAGTAGTTGAAGTAGAAAATAGGTGAGTACTTTTCATCATCAAAGGAAATTGGTTGTAATTTGAGAAAAAGTGAATATTTCATCTGATCTTATTTTTCGTTAGGGAGGAAAACCTACTGAAAATTTCCCGCAGAGTAAAAGAGTACAAAGTGGAAGTTTTGAATCCTCCCAGGGAAGGGAAAAAACTTTTGGTACTAGATGTTGATTATACGTTATTTGGTAAGTCAGCTAAAACTGTGCTCCATCTTCTGTTATCCACAATGGCATTTTCCCCTTTTATTTGTTTGTTTTTCCCTTGCAATATGAAATATTTGAAAGCTTTTCTTTTTATTTTAAAAGTAAATCATTTTATTGTAAGGGAAAAAAGAAGTCATCCGTAATCCCAAGATCCAAAGATGACCACTCATTTTTATGTGCATCTTCCAGGGTGTTTGTATGTATGTCCTTTTTATGTTTACTTAATGATATATTGAACATCACAGTCATTTAACATTCATTGTGAGTTAAATATATGTATTTTTTGGTCAGGCGCTTTTCTAGTTTATGGATGTGTGATAATTAAGTGATTCCCTATTGATTAACACTTAACATTTTATGATTATTTAAAAATCATTTTTGATATTTTATTCCTGGTTTTCTATTTAATTATGTTCAAGGCAGATTCTTTTTTTTTTTTTTTTTTTTTTTTTTGCGGTACACGGGCCTCTCACTGTTGTGGCCTCTCCCGTTGTGGAGCGCAGGCTCGGTGGCCATGGCTCGGGCCTAGCCGCTCTGCGGCATGTGGTATCTTCCCGGACCAGGGCACGAACCCGTGTCCCCTGCATCAGCAGGCGGACTCTCAACCGCTGCGCCACCAGGGAAGCCCCAAGGCAGATTCTTGAATTTAAAATTTCATGTCAACAAAAAAAGAAATTTGTTCTTTCATCCTCTAATATTGCCAGAAACGATTAGTTAACTCCTGATATTAGAATGGATTTATTTACCTCTAATCCTTAACTTTAAGTACATGTCGTAAGTTAGCGTAAATTTTTTTAAAAATTTGATTAAGTTAATCAAACCTGTTATTTTGGTGAAATATGATTATATTTGGTAGGTAAATGGCTAAAATGTGAGTATATGTGGCCCTAGTTTGTTTTTCATATCCTAAAATAACATCTACGTTTTAGAGATTAGATGAAAAAAATTTACTGTTTATTATATAAGCCTGAATTCTGGATATTGGTCTTTGCAAATTGAACAGAATTGATCAATTAAAATTGGATTGCAAGAATATTGAATTGTGTGTTTTGAAGACATCCCTTTGTCAGCTGATGTAAGTTAGTGTGAAGTAGTTTGCATTTGAGTGTTTATATTACATTTCAGAAGTTTAATTGATATTAGGTACTTGTCCATGATAATAAACTAATCATCATCTCGAACTGATTTTCTTTCAGACCATAGGTCTTGTGCAGAGACTGGGGTAGAATTAATGCGGCCATATCTTCATGAATTCCTAACATCTGCGTATGAGGATTATGACATTGTTATTTGGTGTAAGCTATATTTCTTGTTTGGATTTCCATGAAAATAAGTTGTTCCTTATATTACTCTGCTTTATAAAATGTGACTTAAATTTTATATTTTGCAAATTTCTGATGAAGCATGTTTGACTTTCTTGCATCACAATATAAACTTATGTGCATTTGCCAAATACCACTGAAATAAATATAGGAAGAGAGTAGATTATGGTGTGAAAAAAAAAATGGCCTTATTTTCACAAGACCCCACCTTGATTAGGATCTTTTCTTTCTGATCTTTGCTGTAGAATCTTTGATGCTTTAGTATATTGTTGCTTTCTCCTTTCTTCATCACTCTAGTCTCAAAACACTTGGAGAAAGATATGTATTTAAAAAAATTTTACAGTGATGTAGTTCAGAAATAAAGGCAATATGAATTTACTCAAGGAAAATTAATAAATGGGCTAAAGCAGTGTTACTCAACTTGTGGTCTGCCATTCCAGGAACTTACAAGTCTATGGTAACAGTGAGTTTGCTCCAAAAAGTAAATTTACTACATTACTGAATGCACTGTTTAGTTCAGGTGACAATCTTTTTGTGGTACGACCTTCTGAAAAGGGAAGGGGAGTGTATTGATTTACATCTCACCTTCCCACAGACATTTAAAGTTACGTCTTGGCAATGTCATAAGCAGAAAAGAGCTATCCTAATTGTGAATTAAATAAAATCCCTAAGGATGGTAATCGTACTAGATTTTTGATGAGAGGCCACATAGTTGTTCTGCAGTTTGTAAATTTCCTTTGTATTTTCTTTTATTATCAGAGTATCTCAATAGTTTAGTGTTATTATGAGTACATAGCCATTACAATTCAATACATAGTTAAATACATAATTTTCTGGTTTTTAAGATACAGAGGAGAAAGCTTTCTGGGAAATAGGTTTTTGTTCAGCAACTCTGACATCTGAGACGACATTTGAGAAAAAAGTTTATCCTCTAAATGTTATTAGAGTAGACTTAGGGACTTTGAGGACATTTTACAATCATATGCTTAAAATAAATTTTTTTTTAAAAATAAATTTCATGGTAGTATGTTGAGAAGGGCACCTCATTTTGGAGCTAAATAGACTAGGGTTTTAATCCTGGCTCTGACCTTACTTTGTGACACTAGGCAGGTCAGTTAATTGCTCTGAGCCTTAGCTTCCTCATCTGAGAAATGAAGATAAATAAATCTACATTACAGTGTAGTTGTAAGAATAAAATATTGGTATAGCAACTAGTAACATGTCTGACATGTAATAGTTTCTTAATAATTAGAAACTCTTTTTATTAGCTGTAAATCTTTCTGTTTTTCATCTGGGGATTATAGTCCCAAAATGTATACTGAATTAAAAAAATTGTTTTTCCCTGTCGCCTGATTGTTGTCATTGTAGATACATCACTCTCTAAAATTTTAGTTCAACTGACCAGTTTTGCATGTAAGGTGATTTTGGTTCTTGTATGTGTGCTAAAGATTTTTATTTTGAGGACTCAGCTACCTCTTTGCCCTTAAAATAATATACACACACTCATATATACACTTTAAATAATTGAACTCCTTTTTCCATTTTTAAACATTTTACTTTGTAATACCTATATAGTTTAGTCCAATAACTTGAGATGAATAGGGCACATAAAACTGAAGTTTGAGTTTTTATCAGTGATCTCAGAAGTGGTTGGTGTGTGACAGTGAGCAGGAACGTGACATAGATAGGGTTTGTGAATTTAGTTGCCTCAGACTTCTTGTTAAAAGCTGCTGGACTCAATGAGCACTAAGTTTGCTGAGCCTGGCAAAATGCTAATTTTCATTAGCATTTTTCGACAGTCTTCAGCCTAGCAGTCTTCAACATAAACTTTTGACACATAACATTAATCTGCTTATATTGACATATATACCTGTGTGTTGCCTGGCAGTAGGAACGCAGAAGAAAATGGAGATCCAGGCACCCTAAATTCAAGTTTAGAACTGATAGAGAACAGTATTAGGGCTGTTTTTAAAAGGGTGGTTAGGTCTTGATTTATGAATTCCTAGGTTCAGAGTTCTTTTGAGCATTGGTTACCTTATCTTTTAGATAAAAGTTGTTTAAATGTTATTGTCTTGAAGACACACTAAAATAAGTTTATTTTTATAAACGGTTAAAAGGAATTTACCATAAATATGCTAGGGATAATTTGTGATGTATTTGAACTTATAGTCTTGCTTAGAAAACTTAACTAATTTATACAGAAGAAAGATTTTTTAAATGAAATTCAAGCTTTTCATACATATTGTGTTATCATTCCTCATGTTTTAGCTGCAACAAATATGAAGTGGATTGAAGCTAAAATGAAAGTAAGTGTTAGAAAACAATCCATTTAAGAACGTTTTGAAACTGCATTTGTCTTTTTAGAAAATTCCGAATTGAATTAATTTCATTGTCATTGGAGGGCATTTAGTAGCAAAACAAATGCCAGTATCAGGAGTTAGAGGTGTGTTTAAAGTCTGCTTAATGGTGGTTTGCATTGATTACCTATGTCTTTTTCAAGAAAAAGTACAGCAAAGCTTCCTCTCCTCTTTCTCCCATTTTACGCTAATACTTTCTTTTCCTTCTTTTCTCTGGTGTGTGATACTTAAAGGAGTGATGCTCTTCTAAAATATTAAATTGGGAAGTAACCTGTTTCTGGTAGTACATTGAAAAGGGCCCCTCATTTTAGAGCTAAATAGACTAGGGTTCTTTGGACTATCATTTATCGATTTCGCTTCGTGAAACTAAAATGCTTGTTAGTTGTTGAGCAAGGTGTGGTAGCCAGGGGGTAGAAAGTTGGCATTATGGGAAATTATAGCTGGACTTTTCATAAAGCCTGGGATTTTCCACATTATTATATTTTAACCACATGAATATTTATATTTATAGGAGCTGGGAGTGAGTACAAATGCAAATTACAAGATTACCTTCATGTTGGACAGTGCTGCTATGATAACAGTGCATACTCCAAGGAGAGGATTAATAGATGTAAGAAGTCATTTTACTTTTTATTTAAAGACTTGCTTGTTTTCTGGTGTACTTTTATATTTATATTGATGGAATAAACTACACAGTTTAGAAATACATCTGAGTGGATAATAAAGTATCAGTTGAGTTTTGACATAAGATGTATTTCAGGTTAACAGATATGAATTTTAGTGACAAAGTTAAGGATCTTGAGGAAGGACTGTCAAGAAAGGTCATGGTTAATTGTCCCGTGATGATAACAGCACAGTGTTGCTAAAGGCAGAGTAGGTGTGAAAAAATACTGAATGTTGTCAAGGAAGATACTAGAAACAGACCAGGACACACTTGCCCTGCCCTCTATGAAACTGATAAATAAAAGCAGGTATATCATGATGCATGTACTTTGGGGTTATGTACGTGAAGCCCTAGAGAAGGCAATAAGAACCATCAAGAAAGAGTTGGGCTAAAAAGATTAAGGTTCTTCACTTTGTTTACGTGTCAAGTAACTAGTCATATTATGAACTTCTGCGATCTGCAAGGCCCTGTAATGGGCACTGTTGGGAATAAAGAGATGGGGAGACATGGTCCGTACCTTTTGGAAACACAGACTAATAGGAATTGGGGAGAACTTAGCAAACTAGGAAAGCTTAGGGAAGACAGTATTAAAATTGTCAAAGTCATAAAAGTCATGAATAGAATTATGTGTGTGTGGAGTTTTCAATAAAGGAAATACTGCGTACATCAAGGAAAAGTATAATTTATTACCTACTAAAGTGGTACATGTACAAAGTCTAAACAGTAAAAAGTTTGGGAAGTGTTAAACAGGAGTGTTTATAATAATGAAAAATTAAAGGAATAAAAAGAAATCCTCAATAACAAATCCCTACAACAGTAGGGAGTTAGTTGTACACATTTTTGTTCGTCCATTTAATGGAATGCAGCTAATTATTATTATTAATTAATTATTTTATTTATTTATTTTTAGCTGTGTTGGGTCTTTGTTTCTGTGCGAGGGCTTTCTCTAGTTGTGGCGAGCGGGGGCCACTCTTCATTGCGGTGCGCGGCCTCTCACTATCGCGGCCTCTCTTGTTGCGGAGCACAGGCTCCAGACGCGCAGGCTCAGTAGTTGTGGCTCACAGGCCCAGTTGCTCCACAGCATGTGGGATCTTCCCAGACCAGGGCTCGAACCCATGTCACCTGTATTGGCAGGCAGATTCTCAACCACTGCGCCACCAGGGAAGCCCCGCAGCTAATTATTTGATGCAGTATTTAGTGCTTCAGAAATTTTTCATGATACATTATTAAAGTGAAAAAAGTATTTTAGCAGTATCTGCAAACTGTTAGAAAGTAGTTTTTAACCTTTGTTTGGTTCAGGGGTTCCCTTAGCTTTACAAAAGATCTGTGAACTCTTTGAGGTTGCTGCTGTTTATCAGAAAGACTGGAGAAATATATCAGAATATCTAGTTGCATTCTTTGGTACTAACTGGATTATAGGTAATTAAATATTTTCCTTTGTGCTTTTTTGTGTTTTCAGATTTTTTTCTACAGTCAGCAATATTACTTCTCTAATAGAAAACAAGGTAGCTCATGTTTTGGAGAACATATGGTGCTTGACCTAATTGCAAAATGACAGCACTATTTAAGAAGATGTAGGATTTCTAACCCTGGGTGTCATAAAGCTCTTATATTTTTTGAGGCTTTATGTTGGCTAAGAAGACCAAGAATCTGGTTTATTGTGTCAGTTTCTGTATATTTGGCTTCAAGTATTTGGGGGGTTTGTTTCAGTAGTAAACAAATAGTGCAAACAAATACGGCAAATAAAATTTTAGTGAAATTAAAATATTTGAATAACATTTTTTGCAGTAATGAGGACACTAAGAAAAAGGCTTTCTCCATATTAAAAGAAATTATAGAGGAGAAAAAACATTTTAAAATTAATGACAACGCTTGTCACCATTTATTTCCTACCATTTAATCTCATATAATTATTATCATCATCATATAATCTCACATTACCATCAATGAGACTACTGCCTTCAGCAAAATGTACTTCTTCTTCTAAAAGTTAATGTATTTAAAATATTTTTGTGAGTGTGTAAAATATATTCACATGATTCACAAATAAAGTGTATAGTGGAAAGTATTCCTCCCTCCTGGACCCTCCAGCCACTTAACTTTCCTTCCTACAAGCAATCACTATTATTTCTTGTGTGATCTTGCAGAGAATTTATGCAAGTATCAATAGATATGAATAACTGAGAAATTACCTTTTTGGAGGCTCATTTTAAGAATTCAGAAATAAAAGCAAGAATTTACAAATTACGGTGTTTTGAAGTTAAATAATCAGATGCCCTAGAAATTGTGCACCTATACCACTGAACTAAGGAGAAAGTCCATTTTTCCTTTACAAAATATTTAAATATTGTAATAAAAGAACCAGGTACATTGTCATTAAGGTTTTCTAGTTTTGAAAACAGACCCCATGTGAAACCTCAAGCCCTGAGGGGACATGTGAATGCTCAGCAGACATCTAAACAAATACTAGATTTTTAAAAAGTTAACTACTTTTTTTGATCCCGAATCTTCATATTAAAATTATAGGAAGTCTTATAATGGGCTTAGTTCCATTAGACACGAACAGACCTTTCAGAAGTTGACATTGAGAGATATGTTGTGCCTTACAGTGTGTTGCATCTTGATTCTGTTCTGTTCACACAGCCAGCCATCACTGCCTCATGGTAAAGGAACGCTCTGGCATAGTTGTGTAGGGCATTTTACAGTATTTCTGCTTTTAAGAAAGGATGAACTATTCATGAAACTTGAGTTAAATCTAAACTTTTATTCTAAGGTAAAGCCTCTTGGTGTTATATGGGGAAAGTTTTCGGAGTTTTACAGCAAAAAAAATACCATCATGTTTGACGACATAGGAAGAAATTTTCTAATGAACCCACAGAATGGACTAAAGGTAAGACATAATTTTACTTGCCATTCTCACATATGCTGGATTATGTAGTAGAACGTTAGCACTATTGAATTTCATAAATTTTTGGAAGTAGTGTATTATCCTGTCAAGAAAAGCTTAAGTGTTTAGAAAAATGCATATAAAATTGAGCATTCTCTCTTTTTGCTTGGTATCTCCTTAGTTAACCAACTCATCCAGATGGTTTGTTTTTCTATTTTTTTTTTTTACATAAATTTATTTTATTTATTTATTTTTGGCTGTGTTGGGCGTTTGTTGCTGCGTGTGGGCTTTCTCTAGTTGTGGCAAGCGGGGGCTTCTCGTTGTGGAGCACCAGCTAGGTGCACAGGCTTCAGTAGTTGTGGCATGTGGGCTCCATAGTTGTGGCTCGTGGGCTCTAGAGCACAGGCTTAGTAGTTGTGGCGCATGGGCTTTGTTGCTCCGTGGCATGCAGGATCTTCCCGGACCAGGGCTCGAACCCGTGTACCCTGCATTGGCAGGCAGATTCTTAACCACTGCACCACCAGGGAAGCCCCCATCCAGATGTTTTATTTTCAGTTAGCTCTGTGGAGCAACATGAGCTTACTGACATTGACTTTTAGCATCAAAAGTGAAAGCATCAGACATTCTATTAGGGATACAAATCTTGAATTTCTGATGTTCTAGTTAGCTGGAAAGCTGGCAATAAGGGTATTTTTCCTTTTTTTTTTTTTTTTTTTTTTTTTGCCGTACGCGGGCCTCTCACTGTTGTGGCCTCTCCCGTTGCGGAGCACAGGCTCCGGACACGCAGGCCCAGCGGCCATGGCTCACGGGCCCAGCTGCTCCGCGGCATGTGGGATCTTCCCGGACTGGGGCACGAACCCGCGTCCCCTGCATCGGCAGGCGGACCTTCAACCACTGCGCCACCAGGGAAGCCCTAATTTTCCTTTTTAAACTGAAACTAATAAAAGGTTTTTGAAAATTCATATAGCGTAAGTGGAGAGCTTAGAATTATGAAATGCTGGAGCTAGAAGGAACCTCAGTCATCTTTTATAGAAACAATCTGAGGATCAGAAAGTTCATGACTTGCCCAAGGTCATGATTGTAACTGGTTAATGATAGAATTTGAGTTAGAACCCAAGTAACTTGGTTTCTAGGCCAGTGTTGATCTTAACATTAAGTCACATGCAATCTTATATAGGCATCATAGTGATACTTAACCCTGGTAGCAGCATAAAATTGGTAAGAGAGAAATTTGAAACTTAAAATTTCTGGTACCAGAAAAAAAAAAAAAAATTTCTGGTACCTGTGGTTGCCTATGTGTAAATACAATATGAAAATGGAAAAAATAGCTCTATATTATAGTACAATGCAAATGGAGTCTCCATTTGAAGTGTAAATCCTGATACTAAGATACTTTTAATCTCAGTCCTGAACTTTTCCACCAGCTGAATTCTTTTTTTTAATGTTTTTTTAAAAATTAATTAATTAATTTATTTTGGCTGCGTTGGGTCTTCGTTGCTGAGTGCGGGCTTTCTCTAGTTGCAGTGAGCGGGGGCTACTCTCTGTTGTGCGTGGGCTTCTTATTGCGGTGGCTTCTCATTGCAGAGCACGGGCTCTAGGTGCATGGGCGTCAGTAGTTGTGGCACGTGGGCTCAGTAGTTGTGGCTCGCAGGCTCAAGAGCACAGGCTCAGTAGTTGTGGCACACAGGCCTAGTTGCTACACGGCATGTGGGATCTTCCCGGACCAGGGCTCGAACCTGTGTCGCCTGCATTGGCAGGCAGATTCTTAACCACTCTGCCACCAGGGAAGTCACTACCAGCTGAATTCTTGATAACTTTAAAAGACAAGAGAGAAAAACTTGAAGAAGGTAGATTTTTGAAGCTCTCCATACAGACTGTTGATGTCATCTTTAGTGTACAATGAGGATAGTTTAGGGACTGAATATTAATCTAGGTAATGAATTGCCACAAATATAAAAGCTGTTGACTTGGAAGAAAAGTACTTGGGGTAGACTGGTGATTATGCTGTCCTTTAAAAATGATTTCTGTTTGAGGCTTTAGGAGAAGTGCTTTTCCTGTGTGTAGTTTACGAGGTATAAGGTACAAAAGTATGTTCTTCAGTCTTGAGGAAAGATTCAATTGATCTAAGCCAAATTTTGTATGAAACTAATGGTGTCTGTACTGGAAAGGAGGTAAAGTCATGGTATTTAAGGAATGATTAAATTTTTTTTAACTGAGGTATAATATTAGTTTCAGGTATACAACATAATTTGTGATTTGATATTTGTTTATATTGTGAAATGATCACCACAGTAAGTCTAGTTAACTAACATCTGTCACCATACATAGTTACAGAAGTTTTTCTTCTGATGAGAACGTTTAAGATCTGCTCTCTTAGCAATTTTCAAATATGCAATATGGTATTGTTAACTATAGTTGCTGTGCTATACCTTACATCCCCGTGACTTATTTATTTTATAACTGGAGGTATGTACCTTTTGACTCCCTTTACCCATTTCTCCCACCCACCCATCTCTGGCAACCACCAGTATGTTCTTTCTGTTCTCTGTATGTATGAGCTTGGCTTTATGTATGTGTTTTGTTCTTGTTTTTGTTTTTAGATTCTACATATAAGTGAGACAGGGAATGATTTTTGAGAAGAGCTTTAACTTAAAAAAAAAAATTATTACTTTCATGTGTGTTTTTAGAAGAAACATTATTTTCCCAGCCAACATTTGGGCCCTCCTCATCTCTGGATGCAGAGAGATGATGATATACACTTCTAGTTCTTCATGTTACTTTAGAGCAAGTTGGTTGGTTGGTTGTTTTTTAGCAGAGTACTCAGTAGAATCATTGAAGGAATTCCTAAAAATATGTAAGTTTCTGCCTCCAAAAATTCTAATTCAGGAGAGGTATTTTTAAGCATTCTACAGGTAATCTCTCGCATGTCTCCTTTTGAAAGCCTCTTTTAAGAAGGTAGTAATTAATGATCTGCCCACATTGACATAGAAGTGGTTTTGAAATTGTGAAATATTCTAAATTCTGTTTTGTTATCACAGCTCCATAATGTTTCTGGTAGAAATCTCAGAGATTTCACAGAGATCTTAAAGACTGCTTATTTTTAAAGTAGTTAACTTCTAATATAAGCTTGCTAATCATAAGGTTTGAAATATATAACATAGGAGGCTTTGTCAATTATGAATATAGTACTGAACTACAGGAACTTGAATTTTGGTCATGGATTAATCAGTAGTTACTCTGAACTTCACTTTTATTATCTATTTAAGGAAATGGTGATTTAAGAGAATGCAGATAATCTAAACATTCTTAATTTCCTAAAAATGTTTTTTGATATGAGACAGAGGTGGTAATATATGTTGCTTGCCCTTCTACTGATCACTTAGATCATTCTTGAAGAATGGAACAGTGATTATACTGAAACAATTGAAGTCAGTTAGGTGAATTTTTTCCACTTAACTAGTTTAACTTTTAGATCCAGAATCTTTGGGGTATTTTAGTTTTGTTATTTAATAGTGCTTAAGACCAAATGTTTAGAAAGTAAAAGTAACTTAGCAGGGCCTTGGGTTGAAAATCTTATTTACCAGCCACTGACTCTGTACTTTCTCTTTCAGTCTAATCCCTTCCTGCTTCTATACTTGGAATCACTTTGGTACATTGTATATTAATAGTTTAGAAGTCAATATGTTGCCTTTACAATCTTTTTAAATGAGGGAGTACTTTAAAACATTACAGTATTGCCCAGGATTATGCTGAAACTCATTTCACTACATTCTAATATCATGCCTATTTACACCTAGCTGTAGGGCTTAAGCAGGTCCCTGCAGAGAGTTTTCTTGATCTCCTGCAGTCACTGCTGCTGCTGTGAAGCAGCACTGCCCGCACTGCCTGTTTGGAATTAGGATCTCCTACAAGAGTTTGCTTCTGTGCAGACTCTGACAGCTCTTATTGGTGCCCTTCAGCCAGAGCTCAGCTGACTAACAGCTGTGGAGGTCCTTGGCCTTAAACTGTTCTGATGTGAATAGAACCTGGAACGTATGGGAAAATTTTCTTCTGTCCGTTTCAAGCTGGTGGTGTGTTTTTCCAATGACAGAGAAGTAAATAAAAAAATATTTAAAACCTCTTCTCTTGATAGATATGGTAATGACTCCTATGGGCTCATTGTTCTCAACAGGTGACAATGATTAAATGTCATCTGTTTTTAAATGTCACTATGTAAAAGTGACCGGTTTGCATTTTCTCCCAATCACAATAAGGATATATTAATGCTTTACTAAAATGATTTATTCAGTACTTACAGGCATATGTGTGATTTTTAAAAGATATTTTTTTTTATAATGGAAAAGTTCAAACATAAAAAGAACTACATTGAATTGTATAAACTAACCCCCATGTATGCATTATCCTGTTTAAACAACTTGTTAATTGATGGATGTTTGCTCTATACCTTACCTACTTCCCTCTCTTTGATATTTTGAAGCAAATCCCAGATACATTATTTCATCTAAAATTAGTTAAAAGTTTTTGAAATGCTGTCTTGAGTGCTATATAGATGAGCTGGTGTCTTTAAAAAAGTAGAAATCTATTGGAAGTGTAACATAAAGAAAAGTGCATAAAATGTGCAGTTTAACAAATTGTTTTACAGAGAACATATGTAACTACCATTCAAGTCAAGATGTAAAATCCCTTACTAATTATAGTCTTCAACCCTGTCCACGATCCTGACTTTTATGCTTTTGAAATGAATACTTTTTATCATAAAATACATTGAACTTAAAAATTTAGAAAATATGGCTGATTTTTATGGGAAAACTCATATAATTAAAAATATTTTAATGGAGACTTTACTGATAAAAATGCTTATGATAAAATGTGAGTGAAAGTAGGTTATACAAAAGTGTAATATTTTAGCTATATAAAAATTTCATAGAAAATACTGATGTGAAAATCATCAGTGTTAAAATTTATCTCACTCCCCTGTAGATCAAGCATGTATTGGGTACCTTTTTATGAATGAAGTGATGTGAATGAGATTATTTAATTAGTAAGAAGCAACTGGATTGATAGAAGGGGGAAAAGTCTAAGCAGTTTTGCAAGGTAGAGAAGCCACATAAGGTTCAAGTGCTATAAGACAGCTGGTGTTGTGAGGTTCAGACTGAAAAGATAACAGAAGGTAAATTAAGTGGAAGAACTTCTCCTGTAAACATACCATGACTGTCAGTGAGATAATGTAAAAGTAATTCTTAGTATTGACAGCCTTGGTGATATTTTAATCTCATTAACTGTAATTTAAGTGATAGAATAGTGTAGATTTGTACTAGTTTTCTTACTACAATGTGAAGTGTTGGATAATGTTTGTTTTCTAATAGATAAGACCTTTTATGAAAGCACACCTAAATCGAGATAAAGACAAAGAACTTTTAAAATTAACCCAGTACCTCAAGGAAATAGCAAAATTAGATGACTTTCTGGACCTAAATCACAAATATTGGGAAAGGTAAGTGCTAATTGCTTATTCATTTCTTCTTTACATTAATGAATGAAAAATTGTCTGGCATCTCTGGTATACACATAACTCTTATTTTTTGTTTAAAATGGGTGAATTCTAAAGCTATTTTCTAATCCAGTGACATCTCCCCTGGAAGTATTTTTCCCTTTCTCTTAACCTCTAACTTGTTCATAAACCCACATCTCTTAAGATCTTTAATACTTCTCTAGTAGAGAGGATTTAAGAGACTAGTACATGTTTGTGATGCTACCTGTTAATTATTTTGTGACATTAAATGGGTCACTCTTTTATGAATCTGTTCTCATACTGTAAAATAATGTCAGGATAAAATAAAATATACTAAAAAGTTTTCTGTTAAAAATTACAAGTAACCTCTGTGTAGCAGAAAAATTAGAAAATTTATTCCTTTAGGGAAACAGTTACTTGTGATTATGAAAGATAACCACTGTTACCAGCTTGGTGTCTAGTCTTCTAGTCTTTTTTTCTGAGCACAAACATAAGTACAAATCTACATATGGACTGCATGTAAACGTCAAGATTTTGAGGCAGGAAAAACCTCTGGAGAAGTGAACAGGATTATGATGTACTGCAAGTACTTTTTTGGAAGTAAATCTTTGAAGAGCTGATTTCACCAATACAGCAACAAAAGAAACTTCATGTAATATAACACTTTGGCTTTTCAAATTACACTTTTGGCTTTTCAGATCACTCATATACTTATGTACTTATATACCTACATAATACTTATTTATATACTTCTTATTAGAGTCTCATAATCCTATTAGGAGGGTAAGGCTGGGATTTTTTTTCTTTTTTTTTTTTGCGGTATGCGGGCCTCTCACTGTTGTGGCCTCTCCTGTTGCGGAGCACAGGCTCCGGATGTGCAGGCTCAGTGGCCATGGTTCACGGGCCCAGCTGCTCCGCAGCACGTGGGATATTCCCGGACCGGGGCACGAGCCTGTGTCCCCTGCATTGGCAGGCGGACTCTCAACCACTGCACTACCAGGGAAGCCCAAGGCTGGCATTTTTATCCACATTTCCTGTAGATGGTGTAACTAAGTCATAGAGATAGTAAATGCCACAGTTTGAGCAAGTTTTACCATCAAAACTTGTCCAGGTCTCCTGATTTTAAGAACTCTTTCCCCACCCCCACAGCTCTGAGTATATAGTAATTCATAAATGTGAGAAATAGAGATGTAAAAATTTTAATTTGTTGGTAGACTCCTATAAAATAATATGAAGAAAAATTTGCTTGGTGAATTAACATCTTTGCATGTTTACACTCTTGATCAGAGTTCTTTAGCAGCTTTGGCTCACTACCTTTATGCAAGAAGATCTTCAAATGGACTTTGAGTTTTGGGGGGAAATTATAATACTAGTTAATATATTGCTTTCACATTTGGAAGTAAGGCAGTGTGGAGTGATAGTGTGTAGCCTCCAGAGCCTTGTTTTCAATCTGAACTCTGCCACTTTCTTGCTGTATGAACTTGGGCAAACTGCTTAACCTCTCTGTGACTGTAAAATAGAAATAAGTTCTCACTGAACACTCAGAACCGTTGTGAGGACTAAATGAATTAATGCATGTACTTAGAACAGTGCTTGGCACATAAACAACACGTGTTAGCGATTATTAACAGTTATTACTTACCTTGAAAAGTTTTGTTATTAAAATAAACAACTTCCTTTAGGGAGGAGAGTTAGATTGTTAAGTTAAATTTAGTGTGATACAGCTTCGACATCTTATTTTATTTCTTGCAGGTATCTCTCAAAGAAGCAAGGACAGTAGTTACAAGCTATACTGGCAGTTATTGAAGATACTTGAGATCCATGAACTTCTTTTTGCTTTTATGCTAAAGATCATTATGATAGTGCTGGACACTGCAGCAAATATCAGACTGCTTATACTTGGTCTTCCAGTTTTTTGTAAATTTAATTTTATATTTTTTGAAGATCATAGCAATACGCCAAAAAACCCACAAAAAACCCCACCTTTTCCCCCCTGTATGAATATACTGTAACTCTTGAAAAATATTTTCTCCAACATAGAGTACTGAGTTTTATTCCCACACACACAAAAAAAAGTGGACAAAAATGTATGCTTAACAATGTCATTTTGTGACTTTGGAAATAAGTATGTCTTGTGTGTTTGTCTCACTGTGTTGTTGTCTAAGCCCAAACCCACCTTGAAACTACTGTTTTTAAAACCAAGAAAAGAAAAGTTTTTAGTAAGGAACCTAGTTTAGTATGCTTAAAACCACTGAGAGTTTTTCTTATTCCTTTGTCATAAACACAATTTCTCTTATTATTCCACTACCTACATCTCTAAATTCTGAGCTGTCTCAGTTTGGTGTGTATGTGTGTCAGTGTTCTTTGAGTAAAACTGGAAAACGTCTGCTCTGATACAGATATGTCATAGTGTGACAAACAGAAAACATGAGACTGAGGAATGAAACTAAGGAACAAGAGTGTGTTTCTTTGTGGTGGCCAAGTAGAAGCACTCCTGCCTAAAACCGTTGTCCTAAAAGCAGTTAAAGGCAGTACATTTTAAAATGGGACGTATCACTGGTTCAGTCCTAAAAAGCATGAACAAAAAGTTTTTGTTCTGTTCCAGCTCTGTCTTCTCTAAGTGCAAACACTGTGTTGCAGTGAAAATATCTAGCCATAAGATTAATGAAATTTATTTGCAATGCATTTGCCTGCAGATATGTAATGTGACCACTGTTTTGTGTTGACAGTATTGCTTTATACAGTTCTTCTATTTGAAAGGAATCTGGTTCTTTCAAATAAACATGGTATGTATTGTTCTTACGGGGGACTATTTCAGTGGTGTAAATAATAAATTCCTTTTCTTAAAACATCAGTTATCTGCTCTGTATTATCCCAAATATTTTGCCTCTTTGTTGAATCATGAAACAAACACTAGGTTCAGGCAGGCATCTCTTGAAAAAAATTAACTGTGTATGGTTTTAAAAGTTTGGGAACCCCTAATTAAGATGATTCAATGAAAACGTCTTAATTATGAGGCTCAATTTAAATATTTAAGGATCGAATAGAATTTTTTAAAGCATTTCATTGGCACATTTTCCCAGTGTGAAAAGTAGTTTATTATTCCAAGGTAAGGCTTTATCGTTTTTAAAAAACTGAACACTTAAAACTATTTATATAGGTTGATAAAGAGCAAACATTTTCTAAATCAGTATAAACTGAACTACAAAAATTAGCAAGCCTCAGGAAGCAAAGCAAAGTAGGTTCTAAAAAAAAAATATTTCCTGCCATTAGGTGGTGCCCAAACCAAAGTTTATTAGCAAGTATGCTAAATTAAGCAGTCCTGGGAGAACATTGTCAGCTTATTGAAATCACATGTCCTTGTGTGGTTAATACATTCATAGAGTGTGAGAATTTTAGTGTGTCTTGTGTGTCTCTTAATTTATTGAACAGATCTATCTCTATTTCTATGTATGTGGCGTACACAGCAGAACCAGGAGATGACTTAATTCAGATGCATGTTCTAGTGAAATAGCAAATTAGTTTTATGATGTATATGTTCCAGACTTTCAAACAGTTAGTGCCTAATAAAGTATATTTAATCTAAAAACTGCAGAACATCATTAAATCTTTGATTTAGAAGGCAGTTTGAGACCTGGTAGCCCCTCAGGTCCTTTATGAAAATCAAGTTACTGGATTAATGATAGCTGTAGGATTTACTCAGTTTTAAAGGTAAAGAATAGATAAGCAGGGCTTCCCTGGTGGCGCAGTGGTTGAGAGTCCGCCTTCCGATGCAGGGAACACGGGTTCGTGCCCTGGCCTGGGAAGATCCCACATGCCGCAGAGCGACTAGGCCCGTGAGCCATGGCTGCTGAGCCTGTGAGTCCGGAGCCTGTGCTCTGCAACCGGAGAGGCCACAACAGTGAGAGGCCCGCGTACCAAAAAAAAAAAAAAAAAAAAGAATAGATAAGCAGGTCATTACAGTAAGGAACTGCAACATGATCTTCATTCATAGAAAGGAAAATGGTTGTCTTTTGGGAGGAGGTGGAGCTGTGTGGGAATAGGGATTGGTAAAGAAGGGTATGCAAAACAACAACAACACATGGGAAAATGCAAATTATATAGGGTATTTCTTGGTTTTTAAATGACAGTTAGTTGCCAAGAATAGTAATAAAATATGTGAATAGTGAATAAACTGGTTGAGCATTTTTCTCATCCCAAGCAATCAACAGAACTCTCTCAAGGAACAGATTGTTAGTTTTCCCTAAAGTATTGATACATCAAAATTTATTAATCTGGGCTTCCTTGGTGGCACAGTGGTTAAGAATCTGCCTGCCAATGCAGGGGACACGGGTTCGAGCCCTGGTCCGGGAAGATCCCACGGAGCAAATAAGCCGTGGAGCAAATAAGCCCGTGCACCACAGCTACTGAGCGCCTGTGCCACAACTACTGAAGCCCATGCACCTAGAGCCTGTGCTCTGCAACAAGAGAAGCCACCGCAGTTAGAAGCCCATGCACCGCAACAAAGAGTAGCCCCCGCTCACTGCAACTAGAGAAAGCCCGCGTGCAGCAACGAAGACCCAATGCAGCCCCAAATAAATAAAACTAAAAAAACAAAATTATTAATTTTATTAGCTGGAATAGCAGCCCAAGTGGTGTCTCTAGAGATTAAGTGCTTAGATATTTATGTAAGGATATGCTGGGTTTAATTTTATTTTTGGCTGCATTGGGTCTTCGTTGCTACGCTCAGGCTTTCTCTAGTTGCGGAGAGCGGGGGCTACTCTTCCTTGTGGTGCGCGGGCTTCTCATTGCGGTGGATTCTCTTGTTGCGGAACATGGGCTCTAGGCACACGGGCTCCAGTAGTTGCGGCACACAGGTTCAGTAGTTGTGGTGCACAGACTTAGTTGCTCCGTGGCATGTGGGATCTTCCTGGACCAGGGCTCAAACCCGTGTCCCCTGCATTGGCAGGTGGATTCTTAACCATTGTGCCACCAGGGAAGCCCGATATACTGGTTTTTAGAATTGCCTTGGAAAAGCTGTGTGGGGCTGTGTGGGAATGCTAAGTATATAGAGCTTAAGGAGAAATCCTTGAAGATTAGTTGGATAGATTTATCAGAGACCTCTGAGAAACTAATGCATCTTAACAATTGAAACAGAAATCAGTATCAGGCATCCCGTAGGTTTAGAAAAGGGTGTCGATCATTTAATGTCAGCGAGGTTCCATGTAGAACGTAAAATCTTAAAAACCTCCCATGCTAATGATTTTTTAAAACTCTGGATGTAAGCAAGCACTTCTTAAATGCTAGTATAAGGATATTTCCTGATACACAGTGTTACTTATTGAAACACTGATTTCCTTCTGAAAAGCTTTAAAAGTTGAACCTGTAGTTTGTATTAATAAAAACTATGGGAAACCAGTTTTTAAAAATACCAAAAACAAAGATATTTCCATAAGTCAGTATTGCCACAACAAACACAGATTAGATTGTGTATAATTTGTGATGCTAAAGGCCAAATTGATGACTTTTCAGGAATATATAGATTATCAAAATGAAGTAATTTTTGATTGTCTATCACTTAATTCTATTTACAGTTCTTTTTTATGTTTCACTCATTATAATGCCTTTGAGATTTTTTAATTTGAAGTAGAGTTGCTGTACAATATTTTATGAGTTACAGGTATACAATATAGTGATTCACAATTATTAAAGGTTATACCCCATTTATAGTTATGAAATATTGGCTATCTTCCCTGTGTTGTATAATATATTGTTATAGCTTATTTTATACCTAATTGTTTGTAACTCTTACTCCCCTACCCTTATATTGCCCTCCCCGCTTCCCTCTCCCTACTGGTAACCACTAGTTTGTTCTCTGTATCTCTGAGTCTGCTTTTTTTGTTGTTATATTTACTAGTTTGTTGTATTTCTTAGATTATACATGTAAGTGATATCATAAACTATTTGTCTTTTTCTGTCTGACTTGTTTCACTTAGCATAATGCCCTCCAAGCCCATCCATGTCGTTGCAAATGGCAAAATTTCCTTCTTTTTAATGACTGAGTAGTATTGCATTGTATATCCATTCATCATTCATTATATATTCCATCTTTATCCATTCATCTGTCGATGGACACTTAGGTTGCTTCGAAAAGATATGTGTACCCCAGTGTTCATAGTTGCATTATTTACTATTCCCAGTTCTTAATTCCCCGGAGTACTTTCGATTGCTATCACTTCTTGTTGTATAATTTGTAAGGAGAACAGTGATGATTTCCGAGATGAGGCCTTAAGAGGAAAGGGCAAGTGATTTGTCAGAAAAACACAGGGAGAATCCCTCCTTACGAGTGGTGGTACCTTGGGCAAGTGTCTCTAACTCTTTGAACTTTTCCTTCTTCACAAAAGTGCTAATGATATAACTCATAGGCTGTTTAAGCACTTTGAAGCAGCAAAGTCTTGTGTGAATTAGATGTTATTAAAAGTAGTTTAGAGCATGTGGCTATGATTGAACTATATCATTGAAATTATAATTAACAGGAGTGTAGTATTAAAAGGAAAACTTTTCTTAAGTATATTTTTTACAAATATTACCTTGGCTTTCTAAGAGTTCTAAACAATCAAGGAAAGTAGAATGAGGAAACTCTTATGATCTAGATGTTTTTGTAAATATCCAAATGCTTTTAAGTCTGCAAATGCCACTTAATAATGGTCTGGATGGAAGATCTGCTGCCATCCCCCCGCCCCATAGGGGTGTATATGTTTGAAAATTTCACAGTGTTATAATACGTCTTGTATAGTGGAATATTAACATTATTTTAATCTGTTCACTGAAATTAGAAGCTTGCTAATTTTGCCATGCCATGTAAAAAATAACAAATCGTTCCAAAGCAATGCATTTTTTAAAACATCTTTTTTTCTTAGAAAGATACACTAAGGTAGATACTAGTTTTTTTCCCCGACAGCCTTGGCAGAATAAACTGTCTATGCAGGAACCAGGCAATCAACATTTAACTTGTATTTGTTAGTACCAACTGTGTGTTTCAGGCATGTTCTTCAGAGGTAAGCAACAAGATTCTCTACTCTCAAAGAGTGTATATTCCAGTAAGGAAAACAATTAAAAAATTTTTTTGTCAAAGAGTGAGAAGTGCTATAAATAGTAATATGATAGAAAGTGTGTGGGGTGGTGGAGTTGTAGAGTGGTGATTGACAATAGCGTGGGCTAACATGGGACAACCTGAACGGTAAGAGGCATCGCTCAGAATATGATGAAGAAGAGTATCGGACAAAGCTAAGAGCAAGTGCGAGACCTTAAGGCAGGGACAAGATGGGCAGATTCAGGGACTAGTGGGAGGCAAGCGGTGATGAGAGCTGAGAATGGAAAGGGAGGCAGAGCCCATGGGATAGGTAGGATTCTGTAGGTCATTGTAAGTAACCTGGTGAATTCTGAGTGACTAAGTGAAATGGGAACAAGTGAAAGGTTTTAAGGGAATGAGAATTTTTAAACAATCTAATTGAGATATAATTTACGTACTCTTAAGATTCACCCATTTGAATTCAATGTGCAGTTCAGTGGTTTCTAACATTTACGGAGTTGTGCAACAATCACCATGATCTAATTTTAGAACCTGATTTGTTGTTTAAAAGATCATCCTGGCTCTTGTGTGGAGAATGGATTATAGAGGAGTGAAAGTATAAAGGACAAGATCAGGAGGCTACCGATGTTAACCCAGGTGAGAGATTTTCAAAGTGACCGAAGGAAAGTTGGCATTTTTTCACTCCTTCATTGCCTCACTTCCCAACTACCTGTTGAGCCCCTGTTTTGTGCTGAGCCCTATGGCAGGAACCAGGTCTCCAGTGATGAAGATGATGTTAGCCGTGATCCCCCCCGCCCTGTGGAGCATGCAGCAGTGCATGGACTGTGTCTCCTCGCAGGTTTGATGAGGCTGCTTATCTCACCACACTTGCAGGGAGAGTCTCTGAGTGCAGCCTGCTAAAACAGACTTGTCTTATGTGACATGAGGTAATCACGGCAGTGACACCCCACCACGTTTGCCATGTTCTGTCAGAGTCAAGCGACAGGTCCCTCCCACACTCAGGGGAGGAGATTACACAAATGTGTGAACACCAGGAGGCAGAATCATTGAGTTATTTTATGGTCTCTCTGCCACAGTCCCTGAGCCTAATCTGTAAAGTTGGTATAAAAATAACCTATTTCACAGGGTGGTTATGTGGATTCAAAATGAGGTGTATAGCAAACTCAGCCCTTTGGGCTTCACCACTTGCTAAGAGATTTCATTTGAAGAATAGAGAACTCACATATCAAAGTCAACATATAAAGAGCCTTTCTCACTTCACCCGCCACCCACAGTGAAAAAGCCCTCTGTGCTGTCCAGAAGTGGACCCAGGATGGAGTGTCCAGCATGAGTGTGAGTGGCCTTTGACAGTGTCAGGAGAGTGCTCAGGAAGATAGATCAGAGGGCCCGCCCCTTCTGTTTCTCTGGGGAGTCGCAGTGAGAACATCCCCTTCTAGCCATTTAATACACAGGCAGCCAAGAAAATCATTTATAGAGTATTTTGCTTTCGTGCTCAATATACTGCCACTTCTTCCCAGTATGTAATGGGGTTACAGTGTTTGCCTTAAATCTGTGGCTGACTTCTGCCAGATATTTCCTTAACTCCCAATCCCTTGAACCCCTTCCTCCAGCCTTCTGGGGGCTCATCTCCTGCAAACTGATTCAAAGGTGCTGCGTTACAATCAGATCTTTCAGAACATGCACTTCTATAAAGTTTTTTGACGTTTTAGTCAAAGCAAAAACAAAAAATAAGCCTGAACTTATTACCCTCTACTGAGGGGATTAATGAAGGAACACTTAAGCACTATTGTATGTATCACTCAACTTTAAAAGACATTTTTTTGGTCTACTTTTTTGGTTTTGTTTTTTTGTTATTTTTCCCCTTGGCAGTGAGAGTGTGAAGTCCTAACCACTGGACCTCCAGGGAATTCCCAAGACATATTTTTTTAAAAAAAGAATATGAGACTGTTAATATTCTTTCTTTTCCCCTAAATGGTTTTTTGCTCAGAGAGGAATGGATATGCATCATTGTTTTGGAGGATTTGTTTAGTTAACGTTAGACCTAGTGGTTAATTTTTTTTTTTTTTTTGGCCTCGAGGCTTGTCGGATCTTAGTTCCCAGACCAGGGATTGAACCACGGCAGTGAAAGCGCTGAGTCCTAACCACTGGACCACCAGGGAATTCCCTAGACCTAGTGGTTTAAAAGATCTTTAATAGCTATGCATGATTATTTTTATTTTTAAGGGCTATTTTATTTAGGAAATAAATGTAATTTTTAAAGATTACATAAAATCTCACCACCTAAAGATAGCCACGATTAACATTGTGATGTACTTCCAAGCTTTTCTCTATGTTCATGTGTACTGGTGAAATACATGTAAAAGAATGGCAAGATATGCCTCTGTGGCTCTCTGTGCTTGAATTAGCCCATGTGGTTATTTTCAGATCCATATAGTTAGAAAGCCTCTGGAAGCAGAGACCATATTTCTTTTTCTTTTGAATTCTTTCCAGGTACATAGTAGGCCTCTGAACTTGGTGGATATATGACAAATGTGAGTTAAACTAATGAATGTGTAAACAAGCTATAAACTATGCACTTACATAATGTCATTATTTTAAACATTTGCTTCTTTAAATGCTTCCACCTGTAACAAGACTCATGACAATACAAGATATGTATTATTTCCCTTTTCTTTTTGCATCCCTGCATATTGATTTTTTCCATCTACCTTTATAGGAGGATACATTGAAATAAGGAAAATATTTTCATGAAAGCTTAGTGTAAAGAAGAAATTTGTAAGTTCTAGTTACTGATGTGATGTTGGATGGTTGAACTACTATAGTTTTATGGCTCATGATATACGAGAGAGTTTCATTTGTTTCTTGGGTACATTGTTTAGTGTAGTAGTAACCTGATTGATGTAGTTTACAAATGCTTTCACCAGACAATAATAGAAGTGCACAGCACCATATCTAAATGCCATAATCCTTTCTCATAAATTGATATTCTTAGGGAATTCTGGGAGCTCAAGACTAGGTGATTGTTCTGATTAGGAGGACACTGATAGGTATCATACTAATGCCACTGAGCAGCAAATCATCAAAAGCCAAGTGCTACAGTATGCCTGCTGCCGTCCAGTTCACTGAGTAACTAACTAAGCATCCCCACATCCAGCCCCACTGTGGGACCAAGGGAATGTGCATGGGAGCCCATGTCTCTAGGAAGTCCCTCCAGGGCCACTAATCACTGACACTTATCAAACAGGGGTCAAGATGGGCCCGTATTATCATTGCTCCATCACGCAGCTGTAGCCTGCATGAGAAGGTAGTGAGGTCTGCTAGGTGATCCAAGACAGGGAAGGTCCTTTGGTCTGAGTGATTAGAGGAACTCAGCTGAGTCATGTTTTGGAGTGCAAGCTTGGATCTGAAACAATCTTTTTTTCCCCCCGTGTTGGTTATCTATTTTATTTATTTATTTATTTTAAATATTATATTTTTATTTTCTCATGGAAGACAAAGGTGACCTTTATTCAAATGGTGAAGAAGAATGACTTCTAGATGATGTCCAAAGGTGATACAACTTTTTTTTTTTAACATCTTTATTGGAGTATAAATGCTTTACAATGGTGTGTTAGTTTCTGCTGTATAACAAAGTGAATCAGCTATATGTATACATATATCCCCATATCCCCTCCCTCTGGCATCTCCCTCCCACCCTCCCTATCCCACCCCTCTAGGTGGTCAGAAAGCACTGAGCTGATCTCCCTGTGCTATGTGGCTGCTTCCCACTAGCTATCTGTTTTACATTTGGTAGTGTATATATGTCCATGCCACTCTCTCACTTCATCCCAGCTTACCCTTCCCCCTCCTCGTGTTCTCAAGTCCATTCTCTTCATCTGCATCTTTATTCCTGTCCTGCCCCTAGGTTCATCAGAGCCTTTTTTTTTAAAATTCCATATATATGTGTTAGCATACGGTATTTATTTTTCTCTTTCTTACTTACTTCACTCTGTATGACAGACTCTAGGTTCATCCACCTTACTACAAATAACTCAATTTCGTTTCTTTTTATGGCTGAGTAATATTCCATTGTATATATGTGCCACATCTTCTTTATCTATTCATCTGTCGCTGGACACTTAGGTTGCTTCCATGTCCGGGCTATTGTAAATAGAGCTGCAATGAACATTATGGTACATGACTCTTTTTGAATTATGGTTTTCTCAGGTTATATGCCCAGTTGTGGGGTTGCTGGGTCGTATGTATGGTAGTTCTATTTGTAGTTTTTTAAGGAACCTCCATACTGTTCTCCATAGTAGCTGTATCAATTTACATTCCCACCAACAGTGCAAGAGGGTTCCCTTTTCTCCACACCCTCTCTAGCATTTGTTGTTTGTAGATTTTCTGATGATCCCCGTTCTTGGATCTGAAACAATCTTGAAAGCACCACGTAGATGGAGCGGGGCAGGGCTTGGCCCTGACGAACATGGGAGTCGACAGACCCAAGTAGGATATCCAGTCCCACAACTTATGTGGGGTCTAAGGTAAGAAACTTAACCTCTCTGTATTTATTTCCTATTGCTGCATAACAAATTACTGCAAACTTAGTGGCTTAAAACCACACACGTTTAGTCCCTCATGATGTTAGGAGTCTGAGCGTGGCTTAGTTGGATCCTCTCTGTTCAGGGTCTCACGAAGCTGCCACAAGGTATCTGCCAGGCTGGATTTTATTTGGAAGCTGTACTGGGGAAGAATCTGCTTCCAAATTCATTCAGGTTGTTGTCAGAATTCATTTCCTTGAGGCTGTATGACTGAATATATGACTGAAGTCCCCCACTTTTTGGTGCTTGTCAACTGCCCTCAGGTTCTAGAGGCTTTCTGAAATTCTTTGCCACATGAGCTTCTCCCATATGGCTGCTTACCTCATCAAACCTGCAGGGAGAGTCTCTGAGTGCAGCCTGCTAAAACAGACTTGTCTTATGTGACATGAGGTAATCACGGCAGTGACACCCCACCACATTTGCCATGTTCTGTTAGAGCCAAGTGACAGGTCCCTCCCACACTCAGGGGAGGAGATTACACAAATGTGTGAACACCAGGAGGTAGAATCATTGAGTTATTTTATGGTCTCTCTGCCACAGTCCCTGAGCCTAATCTGTAAAGTGGTATAAAAATAAGGGTGGTTATGTGGATTCAAAATGAGATAACATATAGCAAGTGTTTGCATGGGTGCCTGACACATAGTAAGCATTCAGTAAATGTCAGTGATGATGATGGTGACAATCATTGGTGATAACCAATGGCTATCCTGATAAATGCTTACAATCTTCCTAAATCATGGGGACCCTTGTAAGAACTCATGAGAGTATACAGAATTTCAAGTTTTGAACTTGTGTTTTTCAAAGGAGAGCGTCAAGTCAGTTGTCTATGTGATATGGGGAGGATGGTGATGGCATTGATTATCTAAGGCAGTACAAAATTCAGGAATAATATCTAACTTGACTTTGAAATAAATTTTAAGGTTTTTTTTTCTTTCTGATTATTTTTGCTTAGGCAAATTATTCCATATTACAGAGGAACTCTAATTACTCTAATTTACTTCATTCCTTCCCTATTGATGGACATTTAGTTTGAAACTATATTGTTACCAACAGTGCTGCAATCAACAGCCTTCTATGTATATTCTGTACATTTGTGTGTTCCTGTAGGAAAAAGTTATTCAACCATTAATTGACAGCTTGTTATGTATCATATCAGACATTGTGCTAAGTGCTGAGTAAATAAGACAGATATGCTACCTTTCCTCATGGTCCTTATAGTCAATTAAAGATTACAGGCATTAAACAAATAATTCCAAGTATGGGGTGTGTGTTATAGGAGGACCTAATATAGTAGGGAGGAGGGTGAGTATGTTGCAGGACAAGGGGAGCAAGAGAACGGTCATGTCCCTGGTCTTGGGTGTCCCTAGAATGGGTGCCATGTGAGGGTCCTTGGCTTTGCCCAGGAAAGAATTCAAGAGCAAGCCAAAGCAAAGTGGAAGCAAGTTTATTTAGAGAGATACACATTCCATAGGCAGAATGTGGTCTGTCTGAGAAGGCGAGAGCAGCCCTGGGATATGGGGTTGTTAGTTTTTATGAGCTGGGTAATTTCATATGCTAACGAGAGGGAGGAATATCCTAATTATTTGAGGGAAGGGGTGGGGATTTCCACCCCTTCCCTCAAATAATTGGGCCACTGCCCACTTTTTTGCCTTTTATGGTCAGCCTCAGAACTGTCATGACTCTGGTGGGTGTGTTATTTAGCATGCTAATGTATTACAATGAGCATATAATGAGGCTCAAAAGCTACTGGAAGTCACATCTTCTGCCATCTTGGGCCTAGTTGGTTCTAACCATTTTTTGCTGTATCCTGTTTTTCTCAATAGCTCTGTCATTCTTTTAATGGTTGCACCCTTCTCCCTCCCTTTCCCTCTCAAGGTGAGGTCAGATGCAAGGACATGAAGGTAGCAAAATTTGGAGCGGCCAGAGAAAACAGATAAGGCCATCTCCAGAAAAGGGATAAAATCTTGTGATCCAGGGAATGAGGATTTTGACAACATTCCTGGGGCATGAGATTAAGATGGGGAGGGGTCTGGTCTTTGGTTGTCACTTAGCCACACTGGTATCTGCTAAAGTCTCTGAAATCTACTCTGGACCTTGGTCACTGGTCCACATGGGTCATTGCCACCTCAACCCTTGTTCCAAGTCAGGTCCAGGGATGTTCCTTGTTATGCTCCGTATTTCTGCTGAATGCACAGAATTCGTGTGTTTCCTCAGCCTTGAATCACTCTGTGAAGCTGAAACCCTGTGCTATCCCAGAGCCACTCTCAGCAGACTTCATAATTTCAGCCTTCTCCCTTCACAGAAGAGGAAGCTGAGCCTCTGGGAGGCTGTCTAGATTCTCTCTGCCTAGGCACACCACGTGGACATTTCTTCTCTGAGATCATGGTACCTCTAGTGGGCACTACCTAAGAAGTGAGGCATGCCTTCACTTTGCTCTCTGATCTCATGAACCTTCATGGATAATTCTCCATGTTCCCCTCCTGGGCTCATTTTTCCTCATACGCTCCCTCTTCCTCAATTCCAAAGAACCTAATCTTCTTGGGAGGAAGCTTTGATCTAATTCATCACCTATGTTCCCAAATTTGTTGCATGGCTTTTGAGATTCAAAAGCCCAAAGCCAATTACTTTGTTCTCTGCTCTTCTCTGAGGTATCCATTCCCCAAGGCAATGAATGCCTGAATGAGGGAGAAGAGCAAGAAGTGCAAAGAAATACAGGGAAAAAAAATGTTTAATATTTCAAATTTATCAATCCATCATAAACGGTAAGTTGCATCCGGTAGCCATGCAATAAATATGTGTGTGTTTGAATCTGTTAAAGGATGAAACAGTTTTCGGAGGGACTTTCTTGATGCCTTTAAATCAGGCTGTTAGGGAATATTTTCCTTGGGAAAAGATGATTTATGAGTGGCAATCCCTGATAAAGCAAATATTGTGTAATACTCACTTTCCTTGGATGCATCTAAGCCCTAAAGCAAGAATTACTTAAGTTTAAAATTAGGTACATGAATATTCATAGCAGCATTACTCATAAATAGCCAAAAAGTGGAAACAACCCAAATGTCCATCAGCTGATGAATAGATAAATATAATGTGGCATATCAATGCAATGCAATAAAAAGAATCCATACTGATACATGCTATAACACGTTTGAACCTTGAAGACATTATGCTAAGGAAAAGAAGGAAGTCACAAAGACTGCTTATCATATAATTCCATTTATATGAAATGGAATAAGCAAACCCACAGAGGCAGAATGTAGATTAATAGTAGCCTAGGGCTGCCAGGGGAGGAGAGAAATGTTGGGATTGGGGATGATGGCTAAGCGGTGCTGGGTTTCTTTTTGGAGTATTGGAAATATTCTAAAATTGATTATGGTGATGGATGCATAACTCTGAATATACTAAAAGCCATTGAATTGTATGCTTTAAGTGGTCAGTTACATAGTGTGTAAATTGTACTCACTATAGCTGTTAAAAAAAACCTTGATATTTAAATTGTAGTAGCTTCAGTTTATAGAGTTAGAAAAGTGAAGCCTAATATGAGAGTTTGTTTCTATGTATTTGAATAACTTTTTCATTATTTAAAAGTGAAATGTTTTCCTTTCTGTAGATCTAGGGCTGAATGTAAACTCACAATTTCCTTATTGGTATATATTAGCCTTTTGGGGGTCAGTACTCAGTATTTCTCTTACCCAATGAAGTTTTATTACCGAACACTAGTTTGTGTGCCTGACATGCAGTGAGGCCAGACAAACTGAAATGCCACAGTTTGGGGCAGAGAAAGTGTTACTGAGTCCAAGTTCACTCTGGTCACCACACGACAGACCAATAAATTGGGAGACGTGGTGTTGAGGCGAGGAATAGCGACTTTATTCAGAAAGCCGGCAGACCGAGAAGATGGTGGACTAGTGTACCCAAAAAACCATCTTACTGGGGTCTGGATGCCCGTTTCTTTTATAGAACAGAGAGGGGGAGGAGGTGAGGAAGTAAAGTAAAAAGGCCATTTATCTTGCAAAATATCTCCTCACTTGGCCCTCATTGGGGAGGGGATGTATTCATTTCTTCTTTTCTGCAGCCATTCGCAGATGGGCAGGGTCAGAATGTCTCTCTGTGAGCTGAACAAAGGCCTTTTAGTCTAACAGTCAGGCAGAGGGACAGGGTTCCCTGTGGCAGGCCATTATGTATGCTTATGGCTATAGACAGTGATTATAATAACAAAAGCAACGAAAAGCAAAGGTTAAAGTAAAAGAAACAGAACCAACACGGAGTCAGAATTTGCTCTTCCCTGTTACAAAAGGTTTATTGCATGGCCAAGCAAGGAGAACCAGTGGCTCACACTCAAAAAATCCAAATTCCCCAGTGGTTTTCAGGGAGAAGATTTTATAGGCAAAATTTGGGGTGAGGGCTGGAGGGTGTGTAACTGTTTTCTGATTGGTTGGTGGTGAAGTAATAGGGGGTGTTACAGGATTGTCAATCATCAGCTTTCTGGTTTCAACCAGTCTGGAGTCTCAGCATGTATAGTTACCATCTTGCACCTGGGTGGAGGCCTTAGTTACTGCAGAAGAATTCAAAGATACTGTTATGTATATCCCTTGAGGAGGAACCAGGACCCTGCTTTAATAGCTGCACTACTGTTTCTTGATTGCTCCTCCTTTGTTTCTGCATTCCCTCACTTTCCCGATTAGCAACTGTTTGAATCTGCTCTTTGGAACTAAGGGAAAGTCTAGGAGGCTGAATGAAGCCTATTTCCTACAAACGAGAAATGGAGGACACACAAAGGATTTGTACCTGAGAGGGTCCCACAGGGTCCTGCTCGGTTTCAGTTTCAAAATTTACAAAATTGGGGCTTCCCTGGTAGCGCAGTGGTTAAGAATCCGCCTGCCAATGCAGGGAACACGGGTTCGAGCCCTGGTCCGGGAAGATCCCACAGGCCATGGAGCAACTAAGCCCATGCACCACAACTACTGAGGCTGCACTTTAGAGCTCGCGAGCCACAACTACTGAAGCCCGTGCGCCTAGAGCCCATGCTCCACAACAAGAGAAGCCACTGCAATGAGAAGCCCGCGCACCGCAACGAAGAGTAGCCCCCGCTCACCGCAACTAGAGAAAGCCCGCGTGCAGCAACGAAGACCCAACACAGCCAAAAGTAATAAACAAATAAAACAAATAGATTTATTTTTAAAAATTTACAAAATTGAAATTATTCAGATTTAATTTTCAGAATTTATTTATGTACAGAAAATATACAAACCAAAAGCATTTGAAGGCAATAGTGAATTTTTCTGACAAGTGATACAACATTTGTAGTTTTCATGTCATGATCCAGTTAAATCCATTTTGTTTTATTACTGAACCAGATTTAGGTCTGCTTGCCTGCTCAGTAAAGCCAATCTACTGACACCAGGTTGTGTGAAGGAAAGTGCTGTGTTTATTGCAGGGTGCCAAGCAAGGAGTCCAGGGCAGCTAGTGATCTAAACTCCTCCATGGGTTTCAGCAAAGCATTTTTAAAGGCAGGGTGAGGGAGGGGTGTCCCAGGGTATGTGATCAGCTTGTACACAATTCTCTGACTAGTTGATGGTGAGGTAACAGGGTGGTGTCACTGGGGTTAACATTATCAATCCTTAGGCTCCAGTAGGTCTGGGGGCTACATGGTCATCAAGTAGTTAATTTCTTTCATTTGGTGGGGTTTTAACATCTATAAAACAACTCAGTGAATATGATAGGGACAGAGTAAAGGGACAAAGTAGGTGATTAAATAGTTAATCCCACTAAGGGATTGTAATTAAAGAAAAAAGTATGGGAGACCCCTGTAAATTAATGATTACTGAAGAAAGCTTAACCACAAAACCAAGCAGTCTTGCTTAGCAACAAAACCATACAACAGAAGCATGAGACATGCCCCAAAAGAATAAAACAGTGGTGGCATGAGACCCACATCCTGCCCAGTGAGGTAGTAAGTTAACGATTCCTAGAACATGCTCCTCTGCACACACCAAAAAAATATATAAGGAAAAGGTGACAATATACTAAAACCTGAGATGACTTGCCATTTTTAACGTATGTTGTTGCCTTTTTGCTTATTTCAATTGTGCCATGACAGTCCCAGCTTGACCATGTAAGGACAAGAAAACTCCCCTGCCTGACGTGGAGGAGGAGCTGATGATGGAAGCGTGACATCTACCCAAGAATGAGGAAGAAGGTGGCCTTCTCCCTACTTTTCCTTTGATTATAAAACTGTAGCCCACTAAGTTCTCAGGGCATGGCACCCTCTCACCCTCCCACTTGTAAAAGGTGTCCTATTCTATTTATTTATTTTTTTGGCTGAGTTGGGTTTTCATTGCTGCGCGTGGGCTTTCTCTAGTTGTGGCAAGTGGGGGCTACTCTTCGTTGCGGTGTGCAGGCTTCTCATTGCAGTGGCTTCTCTTGTTGCAGAGCACGGGCTCTAGGCATGTGGGTTTAAGTAGTTGTGGCACACGGGCTTAGTTGTTCCACGGCATGTGGGATCTCCCCGGACCAGGGCTCGAACCCGTGTCCCCTGCATTGGCAGGCGGATTCTTAACCACTGCATCACCAGGGGATCCCAAAAGCATCCTATTCTAATAAATCACTTCTTATCTATCACTTTGCCCCTCACTGAATTCTTTCTGCACTGAGACATAAAGGACCAGAGCTTCTTTGAGCCCCCTAAATGCCACCTAGCGATTTAAAATGTGCATCAGATACTGTTATCTAAGTACTTCAGAGAGGAGCTAAAGCAGAGGATATGGGGGAAGGCCCCATAGGGTCCTGCTTGGTTACACTTTTTTCCCCTGCTCCATCTTCTCTTATTATCCATTATTCTGGTACAAAGAGCAGGCTGTCTAAGTACAAGTGGCTGGGGTGAGAGTTGGTAGCAATATAATTCAGTTGCTGGGCCAGGCAAGCATGTTTTGAAGTCTGACCTCTTCAATACAATAACATTTTTGCATGATTAAGTCTGCACTGTTTGTTCCAAAACATTACCTTGCAAAGCAGGATGGTCTGTGCCTAGACAGCATCCCAAGCTTGGTCCTCGTGGTTTGTGAACAAGGATCTGAATACTGAAGGCTTGTATGGAGTTGACCATGGACTGGATCAAGCACAAATGGCCACACCAGGGATGCACACAGGGAAGTGGGACAGCCATGCCTCACATTTCCTATGATATTAGCGCTAGCAGGTTCTGCCTCTAAGGACCCAGGGCTTATAGGCCAGGGCACATCAATGCATTTGCAGACTCTAGAATCACCATTAGAAAGTCATGTCCTCCAAGGCTTATGGAGAGGCTGCCTGTCCCTCACAGAGCTTGTGTGGACAGAGGATGGACTTCAGTTTTAGATTATGGCTAATTGGAAAATATTTTACTTTCTGGACTTTTTGAGCAGGGTAATCACTCCTCCTCCAAGCCCCTAAGCGGCCCCCTTTAACTCCACTGATAACAACTGCATGAAAGTGTCTTTTAATTTTTAAATACATGTTTGAAAAATACAGAGAAGTCGAAAGAAGGATATTTTAAAAAAAAACATACTAAGATATACCCACTGTTATCACTTTAGTATATATTAGTGCTGTCCAACAAAAAGAGAAGATGAACTAGAAATATGAGCTGTGCTTGTAATTTTAAAATTTCTAGTACAACATTAAAAAAGGTTAAAAGAAACAGGTGAAATGAATTTAAATAGTACTTTAACTTAATATATACAAAATATATCAACAGATGATCAACATTAAAATTAATGGGATATTTTACATTCTTTCGTACCATATTTGAAGCCTAGTGTGTATTTTGCATGTATAGTATATCTCACCACATTCCAAGTGCTCAGTAGCCACGTGTGGTCAGTGCCTGTAACATTGAACAGTTCAAGGCTGTGTGTGTGTGTGTGTGTGCGCACGCACACACGTGCGCACTGTGAACCTTCACTTAAATTTGGTTCCAATGTTGTACCAAAGGAGGGAGCACTCAGCCTCTCTTACCAGCGTGCCCAGGTGTGCGTGTGGGGCAGAGATAAGAGGGAGAGGCGAGGCTTAAAAGCTGTCGGTTGTCAATCAACAAAAAAAGGACCTCTCTCTATGTGTGTGTGTATATATATATTAATATCTATCTGTCTATCTATCTATCTAGTTATATAAAGTATTCTTCCAGATGAGGAAAGATATTCAAAACTACATGTTAAAAAAATTAAGTGGGGGGTAAATTGGAAGGCACAAAAAGCTTAAGACTTAGCAGAAGAAGACTGTTTTATATATAGCAAAAATGGACCAGTTTGGGGATGGACACACAACAACCACTCCCACTAGCAAATGCGGCCCAATCATGGCTCCTAAGACAGAACTGAGACCTGGGGCACTTACTTGCTGCTCCTTTTCCCGGAATGTTCTCCATCCCCCTACCCCGGGCTTCTCCCTCACTTCTTTCCATCTCTGTCAAGTCTTACCTCCTCTACCTCATCTGAGAGGTCATCCTGTTCGTTGACACCATCTGAATAGAGGTTCCCTTGCCCCTGTTATTCTCTCTTCCCTCTTGGCTTCATGTTTCTTTGAAGCAGCCACCACTTACAGGATTTGTTATTTTGTTTGTAGTTGATCTCCCCCATGAAACTGGAAGCTCTGTAGGGCAGGGGTTCAGGTCTTTTTATTCACCACTTTGGTCCCAGCACTTAGAGAAGAGGCTGGCACACAGTAGGTTCTCAGTGTGTGGTTGTTGAATGAATGCCTGATTGATTAGGAGAAGGAAAGGATGTGGATACTTGGAAAGAGGAGCCAGCAGGCCCCACCATTGGTGCTAATAAATGTTTTCATAAAAGACAAAGTCATGATTTTTCTTTTTTTAAGAAAAGCAATTTTGTTTTCAAGTACCTAGAATGATATTAGGCTAACTAAGGATTTCTGGAATGCTTTGGGATTTCTTTTAATGAATAGATGAAAATTATATCTAATTAGCATTAATTTTTATGTGTAAATGGGTACATCCAAATTGTATGAAAGCAGTTCTCTTGAATAATTTAAACATCCTCTTCACCCTACAAAGCATTTAGCACACTCTTCCCTCAAAGATTTTATTAATGGGAACTGAAATCATGAGGTCGAAATGCAAAATAAAAGAGATTTTTTTTCTTTATGCAGGCATGCAACTGAATACCTCAGAAGTGGGTAGACCCAAGAATCAGATTCTAGGGATCCTGGGAAGTTAACTCAATGGCCTCTGATAACCTCAAATTTATTTAAAAAAATATAGGAAGAAGGGAAAGCCTTCTTTGTTGTAGAATTCAAATTAATATATAAAGAATGATGGAAATAGAAAATCACCATTAGGCAAAACTATTGCTGCAGGCCGATGTCATCACTGTATGCTAAAATTAGTGGGTGAAAGTATGATGAGAAAGAGGATATTAACACAGCCTCAGAGTATCTCTCCACAAGATAGCTATATTAATTCTCAAGGGAAAAACAGAACCTTCACAGTGGAGAAGCATGGGAGACACCACCTACACCAGGTGATCGAAGTTAACATCACCAGTCCTGAGGATCTGTACATCAACTCTGAGGACCACCTGATGTGATTCACTGAGAAGGCACAATATCACTGTGTGGGATCCTTGGCAAAAATGCAGAATCCACATTTTTTTTTTTTTTTTGACCATGCCCCACAACACATGGGAGCTTAGTTCCCCAAGCAGGGATTGAACCCATGCCCCCTGCATTGGAAGCGTGGAGTCTTAACCACTGGACCACCAGGGAAGTCCAAGAATCCACATTTAATCATGAGGAAATATCAGGCAAACCCAAACTGCGGGACATTTTACAAAATAACTGATAGCTGCTCTTCAAAAATGTACTGATAACGAATGATTAAGGAAGACCAAGGAATTTGTATTTGAGGTGATGATGGGGACATGAAATTATATGCCATGTTGGATCCTGGTTTAGATCCTGGGCCAGAAAAAGGACCTCGGTGGGACAATTAGCAAAATTTGCATAACATCTATGGATTAGTTAATAGTCTTGTATCACCGTTAATTTCCTGGTTTAAATACTTGTACTAAGATTATGGATGATGCTAACATTAGGAGAAGCTGGGTCATAGTTATAAGGCAACTCTTATACTATTTTTGCAATTTTTTTCTATGTCTGAAATGAATTCAAAATAAAAACTCAAAAAAAGATAGATGTATTTACTTGGTAATCTGAACTAAGCATAGTAATAATGTTAACAGTAGTAATACTAGCTGTTATGGGTTGCATTTTGTCCCTCACTCCAATTCACAGGTTGAAGTTCTAATACTCTCAGGAATGTCACCTTATTTAGAAATAGGGTCAGTGCAGATGTAATTAAGTTAAGGTGAGGTCATACTGGAGTCGGGTGTCCCCCTAATCCAATATGTCCTTACAAAAAGGGGAAATTTGGACACAGGCAGGAACACAGGGAGAACACCATGTGGAGATTAAGGCAGAGATTGGGGTGAGGTAGCAGAAGTCAAGGAACGCCAAAGATTGCCAGCAAACCACCAAAAGCTAGGAGAGAGGCATGGAATAGATTCTCCCTTGCAGCCCCTAGAAGAAATCAATCTTGCCGACAGCTTCATCTTGGACTTTGAGCCTCTAGAACTGTGAGGCAGTAAATTTATGTTGTTTAAGCCACCTGGTTTGTGGTACTTTGTTACATCAGCCCTAACAAACTAGTACAATAGTTAGCATTTATTGAGAACTTAGAACGTTGAGCTCTTCACATGCATTATCTCATTTTATCTTCACCCCATCCCTTTGCAGAAGGCGTTATTATTGCTTCCAATTTATAGCTGAGAGGATTGATGCGTAGAGTGGGTAAGTAACTTGCCCTGGGTCACACAGCTAGCAAATGGCGGGGTGGGTTAAAACCTCTATAGTCTGACACCAGCATATTCCTATCCACTGCACACACTTCTGGATTCCAATGACAAAGATTTCTTATGGGATGTGAAATGGTTACCTTTGATTAATTTCTCTCTGTACATCATATATAAATTCCAGAGATGAAAAATAGTCAAGTGCACACGTGGGTACCCTATCTTGTTTCCTTACCACCCATTCCTCCACAACCACCCCAGCCTGGTGGAATCAAATGTCTGCCTCCTTGGAAACACTGAACTTCCTCTGTCTTAGTTCTCCCAAGAAAGGAGTGTTAGTCATTAAGGAGAGATTCCATTTTGAATGTGAGCAACTAATTTAAGCGAATATTTGGGATTAAACTCAGTCATTCAGATACATGGGAGACTGCACTCTGGGGCAGTTGAGCTACTTTAAAAAAAGTGGAGAGCAAACATTTCCTCTATTTTAAAGCAAAGAATCTGAGAGAGAATTGCCCACTGGGTTTCATTTGTTTGCCTTCTTGAGTCATTCCTTCATTCAATTAACCTTTATTGAGCACCCCTGGGCTTCTTGGCGCTGGGCTCAGCCAGCATAAACTGACAAAGAAGACAGTCCTAGCTTTCAGTTAGTCTCTCATTCAGGGTTGGTCCCAAGGCAAAAAAGCTGGAGGTGAAAGCTTTTGAAAACAAATCCCCGTTTCTCAATTGTAACCCATCTCCTCATAGGCATTGTTTTCTGAATGACTGAAGCTAATTTTTTTCTATTACATGCTGGTGATTCCCAGCTCCCTATCTCCAGTCCAAATTTCACTTACAGGCTCCAGATCCATATATCCAAAGTTTATTGGATGCTCCAATTGGTTGTCCCATATATATGTCCACAGATGGAACGTGGAACTCATCATCTTTATTCCCTAATCTTTGTTCCTTCCCCACTCAATCCTCCTCCTCCCCTCTCAGTGAATGGTACCACCAGTGACCAAATTGATCAAGTCAGAAACCTCTCAGTTCCATGTAAGTAAGGACTGTTTGTTTATGCTGAGGCAACATTCTGTGTCTAGCTCAGTCTTGGACCATGTACTGTGGAAGATACTAATAACGACCTGATGAGCGAATGAATGAATGGGCTTCATTCTTGCATCCTTGATTCTTCTCTCTTAGCACTCATGTCCAACCCTTAGGCCCTGTCATTTCTCTCCATCATTTGTTTCAAAGTAGTCCTCTCATCTCCATCCCTTACCAGCATTTTCCCAGTCCAAACTGTCACAATCTCTCACCTGTACCACTACTGTGACCTAGAGGTTCTCAAACTGTGTTCTGCAGAGTTTAGGGATGTTGAGGTGCCACCCCAGGGCTCTCAATGGTGAATAGGGAGGTGGGACTGAGTGGTGGGAAGCTTCAGTCAGAGCAGTTCTGCTTTTGTTTGCTTTACATGTAGGACTTTATAAAAAATTAATTTTTAATTATGCAGGAAATCTACTAATATATCCTTCTGGTAAGGAATTAGAACATTGTAGACACAATTAAAGCCCCTTTGGTACCCATCCTCCCCAGTCCCCTTGTATGTTGGAAATTCATTTAAGATTTCCATTTGAACAAAGGGATCCTGGCTCAAACAAGTTAGAGAACCACTGGTCTGGTTAGCCTCTAAGGACCCCAAAAGTGCAAAAAAGGGGGATTTCAGAGAAAAGGGCAAGCCACTGCTGGAGAATGTTCCACAAGGTTGAGTGGAAACCCATGCAATGGTTTGCTGAAATGCAGTGTTGCTCTGGGTGCTGTAATTCGGGGGCAATGTCACTGCTGTGTACTGGCAGTGTACCCAGGAGAGGGCTGGTGGGTGGGAGGACATAGATTTATGAGTTAGAATGGAAAGGCTTGTGTACATGTCCCAAACCTGCCCTCATTTCCATGGGGAGGGAAGATGAGGTGGCATTAGGACTGCTTCTTTTTGGCCTGACTTTAGAAAAACAGCAAAAGCAACTAACGTTTGTTGTATACTTGCTGGGTGCTGGGTGCTCCGAGCCTGGTCTCAGGTAGCCCTCACAGCATCCCTGGGAGGTGATGGCACTGCCAGCATGCTTGTTTTAGAGGTGAGGAAACTGAGGCAGAAGGAGGTTAAGGAATTGCCTAGGGGCACATCACTGGTTAGTAGGGTGTGGGGACTTGAGCCCAGGGCCAGATGCACCCCACCCCCACCACTCTGCGCTACTACGTCCAGGCACTGCCTGCTGCCATCTTAACTCCATCCCACCTGTTTGAGTGCTGGGTGTGGGAAGGGCAGAGCTGACTGGACACTGTGGTTTGTCTAAGATTTATCCCCCTGACTTTCCCTCTCCCTCAAACTCCAGGGCCGTGGGCAGAATGCTCAGTTCCCTGGAGCCCCCCTCGCTCAGGTTAGCAAGCAGCCAGGGAAGACGCCAGGTGGGCTGGAGTGAGGGGCAGTGGAGAGCCGGTTTGTGCTCCTTATGAAAGGAGATGGGAGATTAGCAAGAAGCTGCAGAGCCCTGCAGCCCATCCTGTACGGGCACCCACCAGGTGAGAGGATGAGCACGACCGCAGGCCCCGGGACCCAGGCCTGCGTGGAGGAAAGTGCAAATCAATTCTGCTTCCTGCAGAAGGAGGCTTTTCAGTATGCGTACCTGGTCTCCTCCCCCTTTGGCCCGAATGCTGATTTTATTTTTGCATTTTATGAGCTTGAGAGAGGGAATTCATTTCCTTGGTATAATATGAGCCTCTGGAGTAATCTTGTCCAAATACATTTTGCTCACAGATTCTGTCCTGGAAGAGGGGCCATACTGAAATGAAATGGAAAGAGATGATTAAGACCTGATTTATAGGTAAGGTGAATTGGAAGGTTTACGCCAAATTATTGCATCCAGGAAGGTGAAAGGGAATGACAGCCTCTTCCTAGGAGATGGAAACCTTTATAAAAAGAAATATTTAGGGTGCACGTACTCTTATGCCAGCCAGGCTATGTTTTAATATATTCCACCATGTTTGTCCCCTTTTTCTCTCTCTCTAGACTGTACAATCCCCGAAGGCAAGAACTGGGTTCATTGCATCTTGGGCAATTTTATTTATAAGAAAGGGATTCTACACTGCAGAGGCTTTTTAATCTCAAGGGACTGAGCTGTCTCTTTCTTCCCCCTTGGCTGATTAATACTGCCTCCGTCCCAACCTAGTTCTTAGAGGCATTGGGGCCTCCTAACAATGATTCCTCCATCTCCCCACCCTTCAAAAGCACAGGGTCTAGAGTTATGCTTCTTTCAGGTGATAAGTAGTATGGTAAGGATATTAACACCAAGCTTTTATTGAGTACTTCCATGGATCAGGTATTTTTAAAAAACTAATTTATTTATTTGTTTTTATTTTTGGCTCTGTAGGGTCTTCGTTGCTGTGCTCAGGCTCTTTCTAGTTGCGGCGAGCAGGGACTACTCTTCCTTGCGGTGTGCAAGCTTCTCATTTTCGTGGCTTCTCTTGTTGCAGAGCACGGGCTCTAGGCGCACAGGTTTCAGTAGCTGTGGCTCGCGGGCTCTAGAGCGCAGGCTCAGTAGTTGTGGCGCACGGGCTTAGTTGCTCCACGGCATGTGGGATCTTCCAGGACCAGGGCTGGAACCTGTGTCCCCTGCACTGGCAGGTGGATTCTTAACCACTGCGCCACCAGGGAAGCCCTGGATCAGGTATTTTTCTAAGTGTTATTTCATTTAATCCTCACAACTACCCTGTGAGATAGGGACTGTTATTATCCCATTTTACACATGAGGAAACTGGGGGCTTGGGTTGCTCAAAATCACAGAGCTAGTCAGTGGAAATAGCTACCACTTTCTGGGTACTTACTATGGACCAGGAATTGTGCCAATCACATTAAACCGGTGATCTCATTTCATAGTGCTCTTAACCCTCAGGAAGTGACCGCCAGTGCTTAGAATTTAAAGCTTAAGCCTTTGGAAACCACGTGGGGGCAAGGTCTTTTTCACCCCTGTATCCAGAAAGTAGAGGATGGTGCCAGGGGCAGAGTGATGAACAATGTTTGTGGAGTGAATGAAGGAACAGCAAAGGTGTCTGTCCTATGGGAGCTACTTGCCCAGACCACCCCTCAACACACACACATCAACACATGTGAATCCTCCTGACACTCAGGCTGCCCTTGCAGCAGGCTACCTGACCATGGCTACCTCTCTGCAGGCAGGTAGGGTATCACCAGGACCCAACCTGGCATCGTTGGAAATCAAGTACTCCAGGCCTTCCCCAAGGTCGCACCAGCTGTAAGGGGCAGAACCAGATTTTCTGATGTCAGTTCCTTCCCGTGCTGGCCTGGCTCCTTTTTCTGACTTGGCCAACAGCCTCTCATAGATGAGGATCTGAATGTTTAGGAGGATGTCTTTATTCAATTTTCAGTTTATTCATTTTCTATTTTAAAAACAGAGAGTTGTTGTTTAATGGGTACAGAGTCTGGGAAGAAGAGTAAGTTCTGGAGATGGATGGTGGTGGTGGTTGTACAACAATGTGGCTGTACTTAATATCACTGAGCTCTACACCTAAAATGGTTAAAATGGTAAATTTTATGTTGTGTGTATTTTACCGCAATTAAAAAAACACAAATATGGGTCTGCTTTTCTAACACAACAAGACGGCTGGGGTAGGTACTCACAGGGGTTGGTTCAGCTCCTTGATGATATCGCTAGGGTCCCAGAGTCTTTTTATCTTTCCTGTCTTAGCATGATGGCTTCTATCCTGGGTGCAAGGCATCCTCTGAGACTTCTTAAATTTCATCTGCTGAAGAGAGGAAGAAGGAGGGGAAGGGTGATGTAAGCCATAGCTCTGTCTTTTAACAGAAAAACCCCCAGAAGAATTTTCTTACATCTCATGAGCCAGAACTGGGTCTCATGATCTTGCTGGGCAGCAAGAGCAACTGGAAAAGTGATTACTTAGCTTCCCAACCTTTGAGCTGAGGAGGGACATCAGGGAAGAAGGCAGTTGGGAGTGAGAATTGATTGTGTCCAGTGACCTGCCGAAGGTTACATGGTCACATAACAGGGCTGGGTAGGCCCAGGGCCCAGGCTCCCGGTGCCCCGTCCTGAGCTCTTTTGCTAGGACATTTGATGCATTTGTAGTGGCTAGTTTCCCAGTAGAAAGGACTGTCCTGGAGAATATTTTTCAAAGAGAAAAACTCTCCATTGCTTACATGTAACTGAAATTAATCAACTGCTAAGAGGCTGTGTTAGGAAAGCACTGGGCATTGGTGGAGCCAGGGCACCTGAGCGGTGCCCCAGGCTTGCCGGAAGTTTTGGGAAATATCCCCAGGTCTCTGTGCTTATGAAATGTGATTATGTTTTTCTTGTTTACTGTTGTTCATTAAGTACCCAGTAAGCGTTTTGGTATCTCTAGATGAAAGGCCCTTAGAAGAATGCATAGTTGTTATTAACCAACCATGTGCTATCAAGTGTGGGTTTACTAATACAAGATGATATATTTCAAATGTTGGATTAGAATGATAGAAATTTTACACTATCCCTCCAGGCCAGGAGTAGAGTGCAATAAGGGGTCCAGGTGACACTTAAAATAAGGAATGTAAACAAACATCCCTATTATAATTACCTTGCCATTGCAAGGAAGCCAGATGTATGCACTTGGCTTTTGAAGATAGCAGAGAATGATCACCATTCTCTCTGATCCCACCACTTGTTCTTTCCATGGCCAGGGGGCCCTGGCCATCCTTTGAGCCCAAAGTGAGCACCTCCCCTTCTCTGTCGAGTCTTCCTGGGTGACTCCAGGTTATACTGATCCTTCTTCATTTTTACCCCAGGGCACCATATACACCATGTACACTGAATATTTTCACATTTCGTGGTATTGAAGTTAACTTTTCATCCCAGTCTTATAGGCTTTGCCAGGAGTGGGCACTGTTTCAGGGTGGCAAACACAAGGTGTTTTGGAACTCCTCAACCCCAGGGCTTAGCCGTTGGCCAGACAGATGGCAAACCCTCCATAAACACTGGAGCTGGACCTATGGGATGGGTTGCCCATGGCTGTATCAGGTGGGAAATTTGTTTCATGATGCTTTGGAAACCAGTAGAGTTGATTCCAGGTTAGAAGGTGACAGAAGCAAGAGTATCCAACCCCTGAAGGGGCATAATGCAGTTTAGTGCCCTTGCAGAGTCCCCCGTGGTCAGATCACAGGGACATTTCCTGAGCTTGGCAAGACACTGACTTTCCTATAAAGGGAAAGAGCCCATTGTGCAAAACCAGAAATGAAATTGCTTCATGGTGGGGCAGTCCTTCAATGGTAAGGGAAAAATAACACAGCCCTGGTAAGCGTGGGAACAGGATACCCAGTCAACTGAGAAAGCCCAAAATATTATTGCAAAGAAGAGTTATATTTTTATTAGTTCACCATCAGAATATAAAAATAAATAAGTAAACAGAAAATAAATGGAATCATTTTACAAAAAGCACATTCATTACTTAAAAGTAGCATTTTAATGGCTCGGAACTTTCTAGTCATATCCGCTTGTCATGTTCCCTCATGCTGACAAGTAAGAGATTCATGGCTGTTTTCTCCGCATCTGTCTGCTTCTTTGTGTGCCTATTAAGGAACAACTGGCAATTCTGGCAATTTTGTCCTTAGCCATAACTACACTTGTCTTCTCTCTTGAATCATAAGATCTTTTTACTTTCCAGACACTTACGATATCTCCATGTCATTCTCCTTCGTCTTACAGATAGAAGGGGGCAGGGGCTGCCAGGAAGGGTGAAGCTGAATTTCAATTCCAATCATCATTTTTAGCTCTTTCTAATTTCAGGCATCCAAAGACTAAACTTGTTTAGAGGTGCAAACAGCTCTGAATTATCACCACTACTTCAAGGAAGTCTTCATGGACACGGGAACTAATATCTGCTCTCCAGGACCTCCTCAAAGAGTTTATATCTCCATGTCTATTTAACTATCTCTTGTGTTCTAATCCATTACAAATATATTATGGCGCTGGCATCAGAACACTGTGTTCTTACTGGTTGCCATAAAACTGATGCACTTGCAGCCTCGATTGAAAAGTTGTCAGTATAAATAACACATAAATTCACATTTTGCATAATAGGGCCCATTCCTTATAAATCAGGTCATGAGTATATGAAACATATATCTTGGCACACAAATGTTAAATAACAGTAATAAATTAATAAATACATAAATTACTTAAATAGGTAAATAACATAAAAGTCAGCTGTGACCTGCTAGCTGTAAACTGTATAAATAAATTAGCTGATTGTTTCGGTGCACATTTAGCATTTAAATATAAAAATACAGCAAAGGTATCTTTATAATCATAAAAAAAAAAAAGCAAATTGGTAGAAAATATCTTTAGGGGGAGGGTCCTGTTCCATTGCACCTTTTAAAAATTTAGCATAATGTCTTCCACCTTTCTTCCAAAGTTTCATCCTGAGGTTAAAACCTGAAAAAGAATGGCGAGTGTCTATGAGGATTTGAAATTCAGTAGCAAACCCTTCTTATTTCACACAACACATTATCTGGGGCAGTTGGATTTTGGGGGTTCCTCGTCAGAAGGGTCCAGCCCTTTCTTATGTGGCCTAGGATTTTGCTGATACCATGCTTACCAGAGGCTATCTTGAGAGTTTTCTTTTCTTTTTGTTTTTTGGCCGTGCATTGAGGCATGTGGGATCTTAGTTCCCCAACCAGGGATCGAACCTGTACCCCCTGCATTGGGAGCACGGAGTCTTAACTGTTGGACCACCAGGGAAGTCTCGAGAGTTTTCTTATTTATTTATTTATTTTTTTGCGGTACGCGGGCCTCTCACTGCTGCGGCCTCTCCCGTTGCCGAGCACAGGCTCCGGACGCGCAGGCTCAGCGGCCATGGCTCACGGGCCCAGCCGCTCCGCGGCACGTGGGATCTTCCCGGACCGGGGCACGAACCCGTGTCCCTTGCATCGGCAGGCGGACTCTCAACCACTGCGCCACCAGGGAAGCCCTCGAGAGTTTTCTTAAAAGAATATCTGATCATGTCATTTCCTTGCTTAAAGCCCTTCAGTGGCCCCCAGTGGTCTCCAGATAAGATTCTAATTCCTGGAAACAGCTTGCAGGACACCTATGCTGGCTACTTCTCTCTCCCACTGCCTTTCCTTCTGGAAGGGCAGGACCTGTGCCTGCTTTCTTTACTGCAGTGTCCCCGTGCCCAGCATACTGCTTGGAATACTATGGGCATCAATAAGTATCTGTTAATGAACAAATGTATGTTTCTGCCTCTGGTGACTGCGTGTTGGGCATCCCACCCCCTCTTTCCTGTCCCACACAGCCCCCACCATTGTCCTGCACCTGGGTACAACTGAGTGTGCAGGTCTGGGCTGGGCTTCGCAGGCTTGCTCACCTAACTGCAGGACACAGATGCCCATTCGCTCCAGTATGAGCTGTAGTAGCGGTCCTGGGCTTGCACGCGGACGTTGGCATCTTTGTGGCACGTGACCTTGGCTGAGGTTTTGTCCGTGAAGAGTTTATCTTTCTGCAAAGGAGAGGGAAATTTTTGGCAACGCAATCACAAGGTGGGCTGGGCATATTTTGGCAAAGTACAATCTCCCAAAACAGCCACACCTTGGTCTCAGGGCACCACACTCGCAGTTCATAGGGGTGTATGTAGAACTTGTGCCACCTACTGACAGAAGCTCTCAACACACATGCGGCTTTTCTACTTTATAAATCCAAAGCCCTGAGGGAGAAATTGTTCGGTCCAGTTTTCATCTTTCTAGCACAGTTGCCTTGCATGAAGGCCCCATGTGCACTCACCGCAGTACTAGGTCAGTGGTGGGACTGAGACAGATTTGCTGTCCCCTGGATATTCTGAAATTCCATATCCTGATCCTTTTATAGAATAAAATCTGTGTTCAAGCCCAGGCATTGCTATTTATTAGCTATGTGGACACAGGAGAATATCTTAGACTCTCTGTTTCTCAATTCCTCATTTGTAAGAGAGGGATAATAATACTCCCTCATAGAGTTGTAAAAGTTAAAGTAGCAAGGTATTTAACCATGCAGAAAGTGCTCTATAAATACTACCTATTAATAATATAGATCTTATATTGGGAAGTACATATCAAGATTTTAAATAATTTTTAGGTAAAATCTACTCCAGAATAGCCCTTGCCTTCCACAAAAAAATTCTCAGGGAGTACCTGAATCACTGAATTTCTACCACGTGCTAAACCCTATGCCGAATAAGGCCTTTGTTTAGTGATTTCTAAAACTGGCGTCCAAGGAGTCTCAGGCTCTATAAGAGGGCCTCTAGAACCTTGGGATTATGATGCTCAGGCAAGAAAGTTTGAAAGCCATTGTCTTAGCCAACATTCTGTTCAATAAGATAATTTCACAATATATGGAACAGCCGGGAATTATCTATTTTGGATGAGACACAGCATGAATGTTCTATCACCCATTATATTTGTCAATTTGAAACATTTTTAGGCTCCTAGAGCCCAGATTTCCTATATCAGGACCAATTCTGAGAGCAAGATAATGTTCAACCATACTGGTGGCAGTAGGGTGTTAGGTGCATGGCCTTTGTGTCCTGGTTGTGCCACTTTCTAGCTGGGTGACCTTGGGCAGGTCACTTCTCTGAGCTTCAAAATCTTCACTAGTGAAGTGGTACGAGTAACACTGCCTGCCTTTCTAGGGTTACTGTGAGAATTAAGTGAGATACGCAAGGAAAACCCTTAGCACTGTTTCAGGCACATAGAAAGTGCCAAATAAACATTCGCTGCTATCATCATCATTAATCTCCTTGATGTGGGCCTACATAAACCTGACTACAGAATAGACAGCACCTGAATCACATCTTACCCTTTCTCTCTTGTTCTTGCCCTGGACCTGAACACAAAATGTCAGGGAGAAGTAGGAATGTGGGGTGCTCCAGGTGTCAGGGTACTCCCAGCTGACCTCCACATACCGGGAATTCTTTAATGGCTTCAGCTGCAGGTTCTTGGGTGGGTCTGGTTTGACTGTGGAAGAGAGAGAAACACCCTTTATTTTGCTAATGGGGCTTTGGGGTAAGGTAGTTCTGGCTTCTGGTCCCACTTTCGCCTTTGACCAGCTCTGAGTCCATATCATAGTTACTTAACTTCTCTGAGCACCTGGTTGGCAGACGTGAGACACCCCTGCGGCTGGCGCTCACGCTGGTGCCTGTACAAGGCAGCCCTCACCAACTGCTGCCTCCTCTATCGCTGAACCTGAGAAAGGCTCAGAATCCTTCTCATCCCTGCGCAGTCACAGGGGCCCTGGTGGTGGAAACACCTCTGCGTGGTGCTCAGAGGAAAGTTCTTAGAGACAAGACACTCACGTCTGGGCTTGCAGTGAAGGACCACCCTCTCTGTAATCAATCCCCCTCTGCACCAAACTCGGAATTGGGCTGAGCCTCTTGCTGGGGACCAGATGAGAGATTTTCCACTTAGTGCTCTTTCTTTAGCCCTTTCGTGGAATCTGACACCGACTTGTCCTGTGGCAGTTACAACCAAATTGTCTCTATGCTCGGTCACATTCATTCAATAAAAAGCCCCCATTATGTGACAGCCACTGGACTGTGCATGGAAAGCACAACAGTGAGTGTCAGAAAGACTCTGTCCTCGAGTAGTGTACATTTTTCTAGGAGGGGAGTTGGGGGGGAGAGAGTCCATGGAATGGGCTTGGGCTCTCTGGATCTAGCACCTCTCCACACAAAGACCAAGACTCCTAGCAGATGCTCCACAAATATTCTTTCCTGTTCTCAACACAGTGGCATTTTCTTTCCTTTAGGACTCAGCTAAATGCCACCTCCTCTTAGAGACCTTCCTTGGTACCCTATGTGAACAAGACCCCACCCTCTCCTTTCCACCAAAGGCAATCTCCCCACAAATGCTAGAGCAGGTTCTGTGATTCTATCACTTTTTATTTCATGATGCATGTTCACTGGATAAATGGTAAAGGAAATGACAAATGGCAAAAACCTCCATCTTCCAACTGAAAAAAACAGACATCCATTTTGGAGGGGTTTATATTCCAATAAAGAAATCTCTTTTTCAAATGCTACAGAAAGATTGGTTGGGAATAATTGCAGTTAGTAGAGGAAGCTCTGGTTCTGCATAAGAATGTTATGCTTAAGGGGCTGCTCTTGAATTCATCATGGAAGGTGCCTGAGCAGCAGAATAGAAGTGTAGCCAAGAGCCTGCTTTTCCTAGCGGGTCAGATCCAGGTCTGAATTGCTATGTGTGAGTTCTGGGGCAAGTTGTTTAACCTAGCTAGGACTCAATTTCCTCTTCCTTAAAATGCAGACAATTGTATCTACATTATAATTATTTTTCGGGGCGGGATGCAGAATAAAAGAGAGAATGCGTATAAACCCCTAACCCCAGTGCATGGAGCATTGTTAACATGTGATGAACCAGCATCTATCTTTATTAAGCACATATAATCAAGCAAACTCACTGATGTCCCTGATGAAGAAGCTGCTGGTGTAGTTTTCATACTTGAGCTTATGAACAGCTTCCACCACGACCTCAATGGGCAGGCTCTCCTCGGCGGCTGGGCAGGCGCTGCCCTCCTGACACCCCACTGTGTACTTCTTATACTCCCTGTGGTCCACTCTGACCCTCTCTGCTGAGAGCGTCGCTGCTCCACACGTCACCCCTCGGGGGTCAGAGGAGCTGAAATCAAAGACAGATATTATCCTGTGTCACATGATTGCAGGCACGTCCCTAGCTGTTGTAACCAGACAGCTGTCTAGGGACAAAATTTCTCCAACTGGTTTGATTTCTCTCAAGGGGGTAAGAAACTGCCCTCCCCATGAGAACAAGCGTTGCTTTGAGAGGTAATAATTGGGTTGGCCAAAAAGTTCGTTCAGGTTTTTCCATAAGATCTTACAGAAAAACCCTTATGAACTTTTTGGCCAACCCAATACAAATGTTTGCCTCTGGCCTAAATGAATCTGAAAACTTTTAGATCCAAAGCTCCTGGTTAAATCTCCTTATTAAAATTTTTAACTCATTTTCTGGATTTTAATGACAAAATCAATACATACCAATTTTTAAAAATTAGAAAGATAAAGATGGTGTATAAATGAAATGTGTATGTCTCTTTTAACCCTAATCCCCTTTTTAACCCTAATGTCATAAATACTATTCCTGGCTTGTTGTATCCCTCCAGACATTATTCTGTGAATATTCAAAGCAATCATATATCCACATGTATCAATATATATGCATACACACATAGATTTTATTTTTATGAAATAATATCAAATTTTATATATATATATATATATAAAATTTGGTATACATAATTCTGCAACCATCTTTCCCCCTTCTGAACATATTATGGGGAGTGCTCCATGACAGACCACATGGATTGGGTTATTCATTTTGAGGACTGCACATTAAGCTGGGGTATAATGTACCACACTTTACTTAACATTTGCCCTGCTGATCACCAAGAACACCACAATGAACTCTTGCATCTATGTCTCTGTGCACTTGTATAAGCACTTCTTTAGTAAGCATTTTCATGTTAAAGATGGAATAGTAAGACCCCAAAGGTTAATTTACTCAGTTAAATAGTGGCCAGGTCAGGATGATCACCTAGGGTTTACTCTGTTATCCTACACTGTTTGGGAACTTTGATGAGAGGGAAGGAAGTCACACAGCGGGTTAATGTAGGTTCTGTACTAAGGGAATTGGTTTCTCGGGGTAAGCCCAGCTGCATAGGACAAACAGTGAACTTCAGATTGGTGGTGTCAGCAGAAGAAAAAGGAATTGAAGTGGCCCTGGGAAAATTTCTAGAGGCCTCAGAGAGTTTTGGAGTCAGCCTCAGGGCTTGCAAGATCTACGCCCTAGAGCTCTTGTTTCTATTTCCGACTGGAGGTGCAATTTCGGCAAGTCCTTCACAGCTTCAATTTCCCCTTTTATCACCGCCACCCCCACCCCTGCCGTGGTGCTATGAGCCTTAATGAGGCATTGCCAGGCAATTTGGATGAGTGGGTTCAAACACAGCAGAGGCTCTTCCCAGGCCCCAATAATATCCTGTTCTAATGCATACATTTGTTCAGGCAATTAGCTTAAATCTCCATGTTCTTTCCCTAATTTAGGCAAGGGTGTGTGTGTGTGGATGGGGGGTTAAAAATATAGGATTGGCTTTATTTTCTCCCTTATCATTAACTGATGGGCCATTGCTAGGTTGCCCTTATTTTCTTATTGAGAAAGTTCTAGCAAAATGCTGAGAAACCCGAGTGGTTTCACTTACCCTGTGCTGCTTTGGACACTGAATTTCAAATCAGTACTGATTGCTGTCAGCCACCAGCAGGTGAAATGTCCGGAATAATTCTTTGCCTCACATTTTATAAAGCTCTTATTTTTGGGCTCTGGATTTGAAAAGAACAAGAATTCAATATTTAGGGGTTTTCTTTCTTTTAAATTGCAAAGATTTTTATTGCGATGAATCACAGGCCACCAAATGGTACAAGAGTGAAGATCTTCCATTTATTTCCTTGGAAAATCTGCTGTTCCCCAGGCAGACAGTCAGCAAGGACTGGGAATGTCCCAATAGGATGCTGATTCTGTATGCCACACACCCAACATATTGGAGGGGGGTATTAATATTTTTCAAGGCTATCAGCCCAGTGCACATTAACTAACTCCCATTAGCCATCCAATAATATCACTGTTATTTAAAAAGAACCTCAGGAGAAGCATCTAGACTTCCCATGAAACTCTCTCAACAGGAGATTTTGACGGTTGATAACCCAAAGTGTACAGCAAAGGAAAAAGTAGGTTTCGGGTGGTTTCAGTAAGGGACTTGGTATTATTTCATTAACTATACTAACCATGTCTTGCCTTTTAAATTTTTAATTTTTTTATCTCTTATGGAGCAAAAGAGAAAATTGATGCTACCCAAGGGAATGGAATTACCTTTCTGGTCCTTTAAGATATCAGTGGACCAGATTCCGTCTTCCTTTTTGTGAAGCAGCAGGAGCGAATGGCTCAGAACCTCGCCTCCTTTGTGACAGGTGTACTGCCCAGCATCTCCAAACTCTTTGATTTGGATGGTCAAGGTTTTGCCAGAACCCAAGACCTCATCGCTCTGGTCTGAGGTCCAGGTGATGCCATCTTCTTCAGGGGTATCGCAGGTGAGAACCACCATTTCTCCAGGGGCGTCAGGATACCAATCCAATTCTACAACATAAACTGGAGAGCACAGGGATTGGAGAACCAGACTGTGATTTTTGGATTACTCGGTATCTGGATGGCTAAAGCAGCACAACAGCAAATGGTTGGTAAGATGATCTCAGGTTTTTGGGCACCACTTGAGTTTAAGGTTGTGGAAGAGAGAAGCAAAGAGTTTAATAGCTGCCATAAGCTCATTAACTGCCAGGGTGCCGTGAATAATTAACCTCTGATTAGCTGGCAGATGAGGAAAACCTTGATATACTGAAAAATGCAAACAGCACAATATTCTTTCCCAAAGGCCTGGTGGATGTAAGAAACTTCCAGCACAGTTCGCATTCAGAGAGAATAAGTGTTGAGAAAGACTGACCAGGACTGAGATCCTGTCCCCAATAGCTGGCTGGGGAATTTGGAGAAAGATACTTAATTACCATGAGCCTCAGTTTCTTTGTCTGTAAAATGACAATAATAATAGTATCTGCCTTGTAGGTTTGGCTGTGAGGATTAAATGAAAAAAGCGTGTAAAACACTTAGCACAGAACCTATCACTCAGCATTGGTTGTTATTGTTATTCACACACCAAAGGTCAGACAACTGCATGAGAAAATGCCTTCCAATTTTCCACGGGGATTGAAGGATTTATTTCCAACTGTGTGAAACTCACCAATGGAGATTTTCATTCTCTCTGTGTTTTTAAAAGCTATTTTACCTTCTTAGAGGCAGTTCAGTAGATCTTAATCTTTCCATTTTATAGAGAAGGGTACTGAGACCAAGAGGTTAAGCAAGGTTACATCAAGTGAGAAGCACAAAAGTTATATCTCAGAACTTCTGTCTCTGCAGCTTTGCATTGGATCTTTTTTTTTGGCTGCAACGTGCAGCATGTAGGATCTTAGTTCCCTGACCGGGGATCGAACCCGGGCCCTTGCTAGTGAGAGTGCAGAGTCCTAACCACTGGACCACCAGGGAATTCCCTGCATTGAACCTTTAATACCAGTATCTAAACTGGCACTTGAGGAATGGCCTAATATAGTATTTCAAAGAGTATTTCACATCAAATCTTCATTCATTCATTCATGCATCAATTATTAATTAAATTGAGTTGTTTAATGCAGTACTTCTCAAAGCATGATCATCCAACTACTACCAGCAGCACGTGAGACTCTGTTAGCATTGCGAATTCTCAGTCGCTGAATCAAGAACTTTGAGACGGGCCCAGTGACCTGTTTTTAACCTCTCCAGAAGATTCTGAAACCCACTCTAGTTTGAGAGCCACAGCGGTGAAAAGCCTGGATGTTGGAACCACACAGGTCTGAGTTAGGATTCAGCTCTGTCTCTTACACTGGCCTGTGGCCTTGGGCAAGGCATTCAATTACTCTAAGCTTCAGGGTCATTATCTTTAAAATAAGCAACATATTAGTACTTGATCCAGAAGGTGGAGATGTGGATCACATAAGCTAATTTATATAAGAGCTTGACACTGCCCTTAAATGAGCTGTAACTGCTGGCTCTTGTGATTGGCGTCCAAATGTAAAGCTGTTGTGTAATATAAAGTTCCCACTTGACATCAAAGGGCTTTAAAACTACTGAATGGGTAACAGAGACAAGAGGTAAAAAGCATCTGGGCCCCAACTCTTGGAAAATGGTCAGCTGTGCTGACATAAAACCATGTGGCACCTTTGGCTTTCTCTGGTTTCTCTGTGTCCCACTGGTGACTGACCAGCAAGGCTATTTTCCTGTCACAACTGAGATTCAGAAGCCGAAGACCCTTGCCCAAGGGCAGGGGAAACAGCTGCAGGCGGCAGCCTGATGAGGCACATCTAGAACCTAATGCTTAGCCGCATCTCATCTTGTCTCCAAAGCTGCACGCCCTCTCAGTGTTTCTCACATTGACTTTCTGGAATTTCTGTGGTTTACTAAATCAGAAGTAACTAAGGGTGTACTATGAAAGGGCCAAAGCTCCTGAGCTCACTAAAAATCCCAGGGTTGGAAGGAATCTGGCATAATCATCTGGCTCAGGGCTTTGTCCTTATTCAAGGGAGGGTCTAAAACACTCAGAACCTCCTGGGGCAGAGCAGGGATGGCTGGACTGTCATCTTCCAGAAATTCTTAAGAATGGAGGAAGAGCCCCGGATTTCTTTCATGGACCCATTTTAGTGTTGTATTCTCCTCACTATTGAAAGGTCATTTCCCATTATCAGCTGCAATATCTTCATTTTAAATGTACGCCTATTTCCTCTTGCTCAGCTGTCCAAGCACAGAGGAAACAATTGCTCATGTCATTCTGGTAAAACCTTCTTCAAATACTTAAGTTCATAAGCGTTGAAGTGAGACAGAATTGGGATCAAGTTCCTGTTCCACCCTTACCAGGTATGTGAAATTGGGTAAGTTAGTTAATCTCTGTGGCCTCTATTTTTAATATCTGTAAAATGGAGTACACACAGTCCCTATCTCTTATGGGTGTGGTGAGAATTAAATGAGATGCTGGCCTCAATAAATATCAACTATTATTATTATTTTATTATTAAAGACAGTAATTGCCAACATTATTATGTTGGCTTCAATGAGAAATATCTGAGCGTCTTTCAGGAACAGCTAACAATCAGTTAATACATACTTACCGTGTGTGAGATACTAGAAGGATAGAGGGAGCACCTTATTCTAATAATACCTATCTATTATTCTACTAATAATTTTTATTGATCACTGGGAAAGTAAACAGGTTCTCCTGAATCACCAGAGACATTATTTTAAATAACCAAAACAATAATACTAGTTAACATTTACTGTCACTTCATTATCTGTTGAGTTGTCTTCTGCATTCACTAGTACATTTAATAATCTATGTAGTAGATATCACTTCATAATCCTCAGTTTACAGTCGAGGGAACTCAGGCTCAGAGGTGACCCAGCTCAAGGTCACATAACCAATAAGTGGCAGAATCAGCCTTGAACCCAAGTCAGTGTGGGTCTAAATTCCATGCTTTCCCCAAAGTGCTTGGTCAGAGGTAAGTCATCTCGGTGCCAACTGAGGGGGTAGTATTGCGTGGTGGAGTGGAAGATGTTAGAACATAGTTCTTATACTTTTCTAATCTTTCACTTTGGAATCTTAATCATATGATACAGCTGGTTTTTAGTAATACTGGCAAAATCCATATCTCTTTTCCCACCATAGTCCATAAAAATCTTCTTCTCTGAAAGCCAAACAGTATAGATACCCTCAAGCCATACAATAACAGATACCCTCAAAGGTAGAACAAGGACATAGGGCCCGTGTTATCCCAGAGTGATGGCTTTCACTAGGAAGACCCAAGGCCTGCCCATTTCAGTCTGATTTCCCAGCAGGGGCTGCCTGACAGTCCTGTCTTAGATCCTGGGGCCTTCATAGAGAATCAGGAAAGGCTGGTTACCATTTTTCTCCAGTTCCCATATAGCCATGATGGGAGATGCCAGCAAAACCAGGGAAAACCAGGAGACAACCAACTGCTGAGGGTACATCTGCAGGAGGGGGAGAAACAGAGGAGGAGACAGAGGAAAAAAAGAAGAGGAGGCATAAGAGAAGAGAGAATGTCAGTAGTTATGCAGTCACCTTTGGAAACCATATTCACATTCTATGTACATTGTCTTTAATCTTTATCTTCCTCTTTCTTCTCTACACTGTCAGGTTAATACTCAGTGAATTCCAGGAGCCCTCTGCCAGTCTCTGGGTAAGAACATCTCCAAATAGAGAACCGCAGACGATCTGCAGCTGAAAGACCTTATGGCCAGCTATCTGATATGATGCTCTTATTTTTAAGATGAGAAACCTAAGGCTCAGAGAAGGAATGTGACTTGTCTAGATCAACATTCAGTCATTATTTACTTGGTACTTCCTGTGTAAAGGGCACTGAGCTAGAGCAGCTGAGAGTGAAAAATGATTTTTACCTGGACCCCGACTTCTAGGAGCAAATACTTTCATTCAACAAATATTTCTTAAGTCAGTGTGTTAAATGCCTACCCTCCAGTAGGGGAGATGAGCTACATACCCGTATTACAGCAGCACAAGGCAGTATGTGTGGTGACACCCAGGACTAAAGGACTTGGGTTGGGGGGCAGAGGGAGTAATACTGAAGTGATCTTTCAAGTTCTGGCAGTGAGTCCAGCCCTTGTTGGTGAGGTTTCCTTTCTCTCCCTGCTTAAGACTGTAACTGTTCCAAACACAAAGATTATTTCCTCCCACATAAGGTAACCAGTAGTTCTCAAACTTGAGCATATGTCAGAATAACCTGGAAGCCTTGCTAAAGCACAGATTGCTGGCCCCCGTTCCCAGCCTGACCCTAGAATGTCTGATTCAGCAGGTCTGGTGGGGCCTGAGAGTCTGCATTCCTGTACGTTTCCAGGGGAATCTGATATTGCTGGTCTGAGGACTACTCTTTGAGATCCATTGGTTTAATCCATGTTCAAGGTTCAGAGCCCCTGCAAATCAGGATGTTCTTTGGAAGAAGACCATAGAATATTGATATATTCAACATGAAAATGAAATGCATACTTTTGTGCTAAATCAGTTTCACTTATAATGAAACTCAGTCTAGATTAGTATCCAGGGTTTATGAAAATCTTCAGACTGACAATTACACCCCACCTGTGAATTAGGTGGAGATGATTATTATTTATTTTCATTCTGATACACCTCCTTCCATCTTGGAGAACACCGACGTTCTGTAGGAACATGGTTTCAGAAACCACTGGGCTATATGAAGAACAAGAATCTTTTCACAGTTTTCTGTGAAATACCTTAAAAATAAGCACCCCTTGGTTGGGGTAACAGAATATTGACAAATAATGGCTTTGTCAGAACTGCTGCTAATCCTAGGGGAACTTTGCCACGTATTTTATTCCCTTATATCATAAAGGTTGTGAGTGGCAGAGTCAGGAGCAGAAGTCAGGCCTTCCCGTACACTCTTGTCAGCACTCTTGTCACTGCAGCACGCAGCTTTCAAGGGCACATCTATCAATTTAGTCCAAGTTATGACTGTAGCAAAGTTCTAGTTGCCATGGAGCACCAGTTAGTACATTTGTAGGCTTGGAGTCCAGCAGCATGGACTTGAATTCTGGTTGCACCACTCATTAGTTGTGTGAGATCGGCCAAATTACTCTCTGAGCCTCAGTCTCCTCATCTACAAAATGGGTATAATACCCATCTCAAAGGGTTGTTGGGAGAATGCAATGAGATGACATATTATAGAAGCCAACCAAATGTGTTAGCTTGTACCCAGCAGAAGAGATAAAGGAAAAATTTGATTTCTCTCTGTGTTGTCTGTGATGGATAAACAAAAAAGTCATGCCTGGCTGTAGGGAAATGCCCACAGAGGTACTGCAATTGCACAGGCCTGTACAACTCAGATGTCGGCACTCTGGGAATGGAAATGGTAGAGATTCCTGGCACCTCCTGGTGAATCCTTTATGCTCTCTTAACACTGGGATTTTCCCTTTGGCTAAGTGCCCAGCACTTCCCCTCTGGGCCTCAGATGCATCTGAGAATTTCAGGTGAACAACACTTTAGGGTCAAGGGAGCCCTGGTGATGGTTCTAAGAAACAGCTCCCATTTTTGTATCACCTACATTTTAAACTACAGGACACTGGCAGAAGGTAGAGATGGTGGTGGGTCACTTTCTTAATCAAACCCAGGGGAAACCAAAAAGGGGCAGCATGCAGTTACCCTGCTGTTTTCTAGATCATCTGATACCAAGGGCTTGGATTCCGGTTTGACCACTCACTAATCATATGATAATGGCCAAATTACTTTCTAAGCCTCAGTCTCCTCAGCTGTAAAATGGACATAATACCCATCTCAAAGGGTTGTTTGGTTGTATCCCACAGATCACATTTTCTCGGCCTGCTAAATTTGAGAGTTTTAAGGATTAAACATTTTAAAATGTAATTTCATAGGTTTTCTAAACTCTTGAAACCCTTGTATGAGGGACGCAGGGACCCCAGGTCCTGTGGTATTTTAAGGCTCCCTAACTCTGGTGCCAACATGGGCATGCCAGTGACACTTCACTAGGCATCTCTTTTAAGTTTTATTTTGTTCATTTCTTTTTAATTAGAAAAGAGAATTATTATTTAAAAATAAAAAGACATAGTCACAGAAGGCTTGTGTAGCATATGCAAAGGGTCCCATTTCTAGAGACAGGCAGCGCTGTGTTGGCATCCCAGCTCTGCCACTTGTTAGGTGTGTGACTCTGGACAAGTCACTTGATGTCTTTGAGCCTCATACTCTTAATCTGTAAAATGGGAACCCTGCTGTGATGAAGAGGTAATGAAATAATTCACATAAAGTATCCAGCATGGTGCCCTGATGAAGTCAGGACTCCTGGCTGTTTCCTCTCAAAGCTCCATTCCTCCTTTGACAGCGCTTATATAACACAATTGCAATCATATAGTTACTTCTTTCATGTTTGTCTTCCCCACCACACTGAGCTCTCTGATGGCAGTGATCATGTCTGTCTTATTCCACACTATGTCCCTGGAGTCTAGCAGGGAGAGTCTAGCTCAGAGGGATTTCATTAATTATTAGAAGAATGAATGGACAGAAATAGTAAAATTTCAGACTCCAGTAAAATGAACTCTAAGAGGCTGCCCAAATTCTTTCTAATACCTTGAAATTCCTTATTTGAAAAAAGTGGGCCATCAGCTCAGGTTTAGTAATCTCTTTGTTAAAATGATATTTTAAACTGATCATTATTTTTTTAACCTGAAAATTATTGCACACGATTTACCTAGGCAACTATAAGACACAGTAAAGATTATCTTTTTTTTTCCTTCTCACAGATTTTAAACTTCAGAAAGTAGTTTTAAACATTGGTGTTGCTTTCCATTTTTTAAGTGATTAGTTAATCCAAAAGATCTGGATAACTTAACTGTCAATCCAGTTGACTGTCACAAGCCCACGACAAATATGGGACCAACTATGCTTATAACATTCAATTATGAGGCATAAGAATGAATTCATTTACTTATTGGATTCATTATTACTTACTGAATAAAAGGCTTTTTAAAAGTTTACAATAATAAGGGAAGCACCACTCACTTTATACAATCCTTTAACTTATGAGCATTAATATTGAGGAACACACTTTTATATACATACCACTTTAACACAAGACAAACCTTTCTATAAAATGTGCATTTGTTCACAGACCTTAATATACAATTATTATTAGTTGACTTTTAAAATGAATACTTTGTATATTAATCCCCAAAGCACTGACTTTTCACTAGTGTCCCAGCAGGTAAGTCACCAGGAATGCTTCCAGGAATTCACCCACTCCACAATGCCTGGTACAGGGGTAGCGCATGAATGGTGTCTACCCTTGGACAGCCTGTGGGCCTGTGGAAGGGGTGGCAGGGCTTGGGCAAGTGCTTACCTTGCTTCTGGTCAGGCTGCAGTGTTCCCTGGGTCTGAAACCGTTTGTTTCTTCTGCTGCTGCTGCTACTATTGAAGCTTATATACCCTACTCCTATCAAGCTTTCTGATGGAAACTTAAACTAGAAACTGACTTGTTCCAAGTTGCAACACTGAAAACAACTCTCACAACCTTCTGGGGAATTTCAAGAAGTTCCTTTTTTTTTTTCTCTGTGTGTATCAATAAGGCAGAGGGAACACAGGCATCAAAATCCCAGGTAATGAACTAAGAGGAAATGACTTTTGGGTGGGGAAAAAGGAAGGAGATGGGATGGTCACTTCTTTGGGTTGACATCATGGCCAAGGTGCTTAGAGACAGTAACAGGCAGCCTCCCTGGGCTCCACAGACTAGAGGAGAAAGAAGGCCAAGGAGAGGTCACACAGGAGGATGAGTTCAGGTCAGGATCCAGCAGTTGTATGCTAGAGGGTCCAAAAGCAAAATCTATGGTTCTCCTGAGGTTAAAGAGGATGAGATGAAGTGCAAAAGATTTAGTATGTCCGGAGCATCCTCCCCCCACATTACTCCTTTAACATCTGGATTTCAGAAACACACTTTTACCACCCCTTGTGCTTCATGCGCCACACACACACATGCAAATTCATACAGACACAGCCTTCGGAAGATGATAAATGTGTGTATTACTAATAACATTCAAATCTGTAGGAATACTGCCTATGCTCATAGGTACTCACTCATGGATGGGAGCAGAAAGTGAAATATCCATAGGCATATATACAACTGATGCCACACTCAAGGCACACCACTTTGGGCACCCAGACTATATCTTCACACTCATTTTCACACAAATCTATGTCCCTAGGAGCTCTAGACAGATGCACAGAGTTAGCAGAACTATCTAGAAATTTCCAGCTGAATTTGACATTGCTAAGAGGAGTGCAAAGGCGTACACCGGCGTTAGACACCCCGACACCCATCTGCACACGAACAGGAACATTAACACGAACACCTACACCAAGTACTACAGGCAGAAAGATGCGGGCCGTACTCAACTACGTACGCTGCCGACAGAGGGCGCTGCAGCGAGGCGGTCCCCGCGCGGCGACCCGGGTCCGGGAGCGCGCCCTCTGGTGACTTCTCCATCCCTGCCTTTGGTCCCAGCGGCGGGGGAAGTTCCTGGGACCGGCCGGGTTTAAGGTGGGTGCAGATTTCCGCACTAACTTTCCTCGCAGTCTCAGTCGGGGAAAACGGGGAACCCGGGCGAGAGCAGCGGAGCTTCGCAGCTGCACACTTCCTCCCTCCCGCCATTTGTCCGGGCCGTGGGAGGGCGAGGGCCCGCTTAGCTGGCAGTCCCACTGGTTATCCGGCCTTGAGCTCTGGCTTGGGCGGAGGCGTTACCTCCAGCTCAGAGGGCCTTCTCCTGTCTCCTCTGCCCTCTAGGCTTGAAGGGGGAACGGAAGTTCTTCTCAAGTTAAACAACAAGGCAAATGTCATATATCTAAGATATATGGTTATGTGAACAAAGTAGGTTGCATTGCATGTTGGTGGTATGATCCTGTGTGTGTGTGTGTGTGTGTGTGTGTGAGAGAGAGAGAGAGAGAGAGAGAGAGAGTGCGCGTGAGCGAGCGAGCGCATGCGCTTTTTACAGTGGGCGTCCCTGAGGAGTATAGCTAGGAGGTGATGGGACCTTTTCACAGTTTGACTTTTTGTTGTTGCTGTTGTTGTTATATGATACACAGACTATTAAATATGTATTAAAATATGTACCAAGTTGGGGGGGGTTCTTTCTGTAAAAATGCTTTCATTTCCCCCTGCAAATCATCAACGGTTACTGAACAGAAAATTTTAAATGAATTTGACATGAAATAGTTCCACTAATTCATTTACAATGGTAGCACCACTACAGATGAGCCCTTTTGTGACTCTCCGTAAATATATACATATGTAAAATAAGACAAAACATTAAAAAAATGTGCTCATAAAAGCATCTTCAAAATTTTAAAAAATTGATCTGAAACATAAAATCTAAGTAAAAATAGCATGCTAGTTATGCAAAAAAAACTTCAAGGTTAGCCTTGGCCCCCGCTTTTCCACTGAGATTGCAGCCCCAGGGTGAGTCTTATATGAAAAGTGTGGGACCACCATTGTTCACCAATGCCAAGTAGGCAAGTAGTAGGTGTTTAAGAACATAGGCTTTAAAAAAAAAAAAAAAAAAGAACATAAGCTTTGGAATTAGAGGCCTGGATTCCAGCACCTGCTCTAAAAATTACCTAACTTCTCTATGCCTCAGTTCCAACATCTGTAAAGTGTGATTAATAATAGTACCTGGTCTTAGGTTTGTTGTGAAGATTAAATGAGGTACGATGCAATGCACTTAGCACAGCATCCGGCTGAGTGATTAATAAAGCACTGCTCTTACTCATTTATTCATTTACCCTGCTTGTCCCAGGTAACTCACTAGGGGACATCGAAGATGGCAAGAGGAACGAAAGAAGTCAGGGAATTCATGTGAGGAACCAGGATTAGGGCGTCCTCATGCCGTGAAACCACATGACTACAGTTGGGCCATTACTTCGGCTCTGAGCATCCAGGTAGCCAGGATGAGAAAGAAGAACCTGTACTTGCGCCACCTCTGCCCCAGAGGACTGACTACCTATTCTGATGAGGCCACTTCACCCTCTGAGGAAAGTAGTTCTCATACTTTATCTACAGATAAGAAAAAAATTCAGGTTTGGGGGACCCACCCTCAGAGATGGTGACTCGTAGATCTGGAGTGGGGCACAGGAATTTGCATTTTAACAAGTTTGCAGGTGATTCTGACATGGGGACTGTGGTCCACACTTTGAGACATGTTACACAACCCTCGTGCTTTAGTGCCTGGAGATACATCCCATGCATTACTCATCTCTGGATACCCTACAAGGCCAACCAGCACTCTGGTGATGTTAGCCAAATGCCCATGTCCTGATTTCACAGAAGAGGTTTATCGCCCTGTCCCACTTCACCATTCAGACACTGACCTCAGGCAAACTGAACCAAAGCTCATGATCTCCCTGTGGCTTTTCCTGTGGGAAAGGAAGCTCTGCTGACAAACAGCAGGAGTGCTGAGCTGTAAGATAGAGAGGATCCCCCTAGAAACTGAAAATAACTTGAAGAATTTTTTGACCACAAACCTTTTTTTTTCCTAGAAGAATGCTCCGAACTTCTAAAGTTTCAAATAAAGGGGAAGCCACATATACTCTTTAAAATTGAAATATTTTTAGAAAATTACACAAGCAATACATGTATGCATGCTATTGTAAAAACTTCAAACCATACAAATAAAGATAGAATAAAAAGTTGAGGCCCTGATTCACATGGCTCCCAGAGGTCACCAGTGCCAACACTTTGGTGTATATTACTCCAGAGTCTACTCTTGGTTCTTTTCTATGCCTTTCTTTCCTCTTCCTCCCTCCCTCCCTCCCTCCCTTCCTTATCTAAATGGGATCATACTGTACATATTCTTCCGCAAATTGCTCTTTCCTTGTGACAGTCTGTTTTGTGTCCGGCGGCCTCCTATGTCTTCCTACAGGTCATCTAGAATATTCTATCGCTTCAGGCTTTGTTCCCCAGCCAGCTTCACTCAGGCTCCTAAAATGGCTCTTCAGTTCCAGGCATTAATCCACACAGGACAGCATCTGGGATAATAAAAGACTGTCTTTTCTGGTGTGTCTCTCTCAGGAGCAAAGAATTTGTCCCAGAAGCTCCCATGGCCTTCTCCTTGTCTGTTTGGTCCCCTTGAGTCAATCATTGAGAAAGAGGATGGGCGTACAATGAAAGTGTTAGCCAAGTCAGGTTTGCCCCTGAGCTGTTAAAGGATCCAGATCCCACAGGAGTGGATACTCCAGTGACGTGGAAATGGCAGTGCAGCAAGAGTCAAATGTGTCTCATAGGTGAGCCCGACTGGTTAGTTCTGCCAATGAAGTGAAGAAATATGGCCATTTTGTGGCTCATGAGGACCAAGTCTTCTTCCCCCAAATGGTCAGCTGCTTTTGAAGGGACACTTGGAGTTTAAAGGCATTGGCAGTAATTCCCACCTGCCATCTCAGAAATGTGTGTTCTTGCAGAAAAAAGACTGGAAGATTTTATAGACAAAAATTTAACCGTATATTTATATATCTGAGTGGTAACAACTGTATGTGATTTTTGTCGTCTTCTTTGTGATTTCCTAAATATGCCAATATGTCCACAATGAACTTGTATTACTTTTCTAGTTGGAAAAATGTCATTGAAAAAAGAGATGAATGAAATATACAAAACAGGCAGAATGTTCAGTGGTTAGGAATTTGACTTCTACAGCCAGACAGACCTGGGTTAGAACATGATCCGTATGTCAAATATAATTGAATGTGCTCCTAGGTTATAACCTTCTCCTGGGATGAAATTTGCCAAGTCACTGTGAAGTGCTATGCCTTATGGGTAGTGATGGAGAGGCATCTGTCCTAGGTATGATGCTTCCTAGAGGCAGAAGACTGCCTGAAGTAATCTCATTCAATTATTTCAAGTGTCCTTCAAATGCCTGTTTTTTGTTTTAGTGCTTTGTAAAAGATCCCTAAAGTCAGCTTCCTTTTTACAGAGACTAAGATGTCTTCACCAGCCACCTCCCCTTCAGCAATGACTCTGATCACGTTTCTATAGTGTCATCCTTCTCTCCCTGGCCTGTGCTTTGAAGGCAGCAGGTGTCAGATGTAGTCACTTCTGAAGTTCATCATCCAAGTGGGCATCTTTGACCTGCTCTACTGGACTGACTGCAAAGTAAGTCAAATATTCCACTCTGAAATTGATTTTTCAATCTGAATATGGAAATCTTTTTCTCTTCCTCTCTAAGTGCAATTTTATGTTAATCCCAGTGAAAGGAATGGGTGTGTGGACAACTGGAAGGAAGTGGGTGTGTCCTGGGCTGTAGAATTGCTGAAGTGTTTAAATGCTTATGCTAGAAAGGTGTGGAGACAGTTGGTCTGGTCTTGCAGTTATCAGAGACAGGTAGAACAAGGCAAAATGGGACAAAGATGGAGAGGGCAGGCATCTGGGGCAAAGCCCTACCATCTACTGTCTGATGGTCCCTTTCTACATCAACTCAAACTAAAAGACAATTATTGCATATCAGCTGGCCACCCCTGCATTTGTAGGATGAATTGTTAAACCACCATTTAATAAAGCATATTCCTGTTGCTACTCATCCTGGTGCACACAGACTCCTCTAACCAAGAAGTAACATGACTAAAAATCAGGGCCTGTGATTTGGTGCATCTTCCATTGTGACTGTTGATTTGAAATTCCCATTTGAGGCTACATTCATTTCTCTATTCATAGGAATTTATATTCTTCTAGGCTGTTATTATATCTTGCTCTGGAAGTCTGCTTAGGAAGATAACTATTGACCCTAGTCTCTTGCCCTGTCATTTTCTCGCCAATGTTTGGGTTTAAAAATTCTATTTATCTATCTTTATTTTTGATGGTGCTTTAAAAAAATAACTCATGCTTCTGGTTTAAAAAAATCAAATAGTACAAAGGTTATTAAATGTGTTTACTTTCTTGAGGTGCCTCCTGGACTCCCCAGTGTGAAATTGCTTATACCACAGCCAAGTGAGGCTGTGCTAAACTTACCCTTCACATTTGGGGATAGTCTCTTAGTCATTGTACTTGAATATGTAACAAACAAATAGACAGAAACTTAATTTTATTTATGTTTTTTTTACCAGGTGAAACATGTTCTTTTAGGCCTTGGGAGATAGAATTGTAAGACTTGGGCACTGCCACCAACAGGTTATGCTCATGTTGGGTAGACTTGATAAGGCATGAAAGTTATATGATGCCAAGACAAAAATGTGGCAAGGCACTGAGTGGGTGATTAGTAACCAAATGAATTTATGCATAAGGAATTATCATGTTTGTGGTGTAAGCACCAGTGGTGATGAAACACCACTCTGTAGGCATTGAGAGGCCAGAGAAATTTAGCAAAAAGGAAAAACAGCATCCTCAAGTATAGCAAGAAGCAGCACAGCAAACAGACCCTGGAGTTGAACAGTCTTGTGTTTTAGCCTCAGCTCTGTTCTACTAGCGGGATGATCTTGGGCAAATTCCTTCAACTCTCTAAGCCTCTGTGTCCTCATCTGAGGAAGATGGCAATGCGCATAATACCTACCTCAGAGGAGCTATCAGGATCGAATTATGTTTTGCGTACAAGGTGGATCAATAGATGGTAACTCTTTTTTTTTTTTTAACATCTTTATTGGGGTATAATTGCTTTACAATGGTGTGTTAGTTTCTGCTTTATAACAAAGTGAATCAGTCATACATATACATATGTTCCCATATCTCTTCCCTCTTGCGTCTCCCTCCCTCCCACCCTCCCTATCCCACCCCTCCAGGAGGTCACAAAGCACCGAGCTGATATCCCTGTGCTATGCGGCTGCTTCCACTAGCTATCTATTTTACATTTGGTAGTGTATATATGTCCATGCCTCTCTCTCGCTTTGTCACACCTCACCCTTCCCCCTCCCCATATCCTTAAGTCCGTTCTCCAGTAGGTCTGTGTCTTTATTCCCGTCTTACCCCTAGGTTCTTCATGACATTTTTTTCCCTTAAATTCCATATATATGTGTTAGCATACGGTATTTGTCTTTCTCTTTCTGACTTACTTCACTCTGTATGAGAGACTCTAGGTCTGTCCACCTCATTACAAATAGCTCAATTTCGTTTCTTTTTATGGCTGAGTAATATTCCATTGTATATATGTGCCACATCTTCTTTATCCATTCATCTGATGATGGGCACTTAGGTTGTTTCCATCTCCGGGCTATTGTAAATAGAGCTGCAATGAACATTGTGGTACATGACTGTTTTTGAATTATGGTTTTCTCAGGGTATATGCCCAGTAGTGGAATTGCTGGGTCATATGGTAGTTCTATTTTTAGCTTTTTAAGGAACCTCTATACTGTTCTCCATAGTGGCTGTATCAATTCACATTCCCACCAGCAGTGCAAGAGTGTTCCCTTTTCTCCACACCCTCTCCAGCATTTATTTTTTCTAGATATTTTGATGATGGCCATTCTGACTGGTGTGAGATGATATCTCATTGTAGCTTTGATTTGCATTTCTCTAATGATTAATGATGTTGAACATTCTTTCATGTGTTTGTTGGCACTCTGTATATCTTCTTTGGAGAAATGTCTATTTAGGTCTTCTGCCCATTTTTGGATTGGATTGTTTGTTTTTTCGTTATTGAGCTGCATGAGCTGCTTGTAAATTTTGGAGATTAATCCTTTGTCAGTTTCTTCATTTGCAAATATTTTCTCCCATTCTGAGGGTTGTCTTTTGGTCTTGTTTATGGTTTCCTTTGCTGTGCAAAAGCTTTGAAGTTTCATTAGGTCCCATTTGTTTATTTTTGTTTTTATTTCTATTTCTCTAGGGGGTGGGTCAAAAAGGATCTTGCTGTGATTTATGTCATAGAGTGTTCTGCCTATGTTTTCCTCTAAGAGTTTGATAGTTTCTGGCCTTACATTTAGGTCTTTAATCCATTTTGAGCTTATTTTTGTGTGTGGTGTTAGGGAGTGTTCTAATCTCATACTTTTACATGTACCTGTCCAGTTTTCCCAGCACCACTTATTGAAGAGGCTGTCCTTTCTCCACTGTACATTCCTGCCTCCTTTATCGAAGATAAGGTGACCATATGTGCGTCGGTTTATCTCTGGGCTTTCTATCCTGTTCCATTGATCTATCTTTCTGTTTTTGTGCCAGTACCATACTGTCTTGATTACTGTAGCTTTGTAGTATAGTCTGAAGTCAGGGAGCCTGATTCCTCCAGCTCTGTTTTTCGTTCTCAAGATTGCTTTGGCTATTCGGGGTCTTTTGTGTTTCCATACAAATTGTGAAATTTTTTGTTCTAGTTCTGTGAAAAATGCCAGTGGTAGTCTGATAGGGATTGCACTGAATCTGTAGATTGCTTTGGGTAGTAGAGTCATTTTCACAATGTTGATTCTTCCAATCCAAGAACATGGTATATCTCT